>NC_142584.1:77281219-77432734 GCF_965207765.1 Zootoca vivipara | reverse complement strand
TAGACCAGAGACTATGGGTTGCATCCAATGTGCACAAGCAAAATGCTGCTTATAGAATTGGACTTCCCTGTCCCCTTTTTCTTTTTCAGTGTGCACCTCCCCCCCCCAAAAAATCTGCCCAATGGAGTTCCTCCACCATCTGGAGCCAATTATGTGGGGTGTACTGGGGGGTGGATGGGAGAGGCGAAGAGAGTGGAAGTCAGTTCAAGTGGGATAACAGCTTCGGATACGACATTATGACTTTAAAAGGTGCAGTTATGTTCTCACACACAGCTTTATTGCGGTCCATACACCCAAAATACACAGTACAACAACAGTATAGATCAGGCATCCCCAACAGGGCCGGCTCTAGGCCTGCTCCCGGTGGCATGCGGCGCCAGGCCACCAGGGGCGCCGCTGCTGAGAGGCGCAGCTGAGGCTGCCCCAGGCGTGCCTCCGCTGTTCAGCGGCTTCAGGCCGCTCTCTGGAGGCACGCGGGCCTGGGGCCGTCTCCGCCGCGCGCAGGGGTGTCGCAACAGGGGGCGGGCAGCGCCCCCTGGTCCAGGGCCGGCCCTACGGCAGGCTGGGTGGCGCAGTGCAGCTGCGCCCACGGCAGCACCCCTGCGTGCGCCCGCCCGCCGCGCTAGGAAACGGGGTGGGGGGCGCCGGAGGGATCCGGCGCACCACGGCGCCAGGGCACCGGGCATGCTTAAGATGGCCCTGATCCCCAAACTGTGGCCCTCCAGATGTTTTGGCCTATAACTCCCATGATCCTTAGCTAACAGGACCAGTGGTCGGGGAAGATGGGAATTGTACTCCAAAACATCTGGAGGGCCGAAGTTTGGGGATGCCTGGTATAGATCAACAGTTATTAAGGTGTAAGACAGGCATAGGCAAACTCTGGCCCTCCAGATGTTTGGGACTACATTTCCCTCATCCCTAGCTAACAGGACCAGTGGTCAGGGATGATGGGAATTATAGTCCCAAACATCTGGAGCGCCGGAGTTTGCCTATGCCTGGTGTAAGAGCAACCTTGCTAGCCAACAGAGAAGGTTAGTCATGTTCATACTGTCACATTGTTGACATGACTGATGTAAGTATTCCCATTTCAATGAGTGGTAGCCTATATCTTATGGTTAAAAGGTGAGCTGATGCAATGGGTGGAAAGCAAAACTATTGTCAATTTTCATTTACTAGCCTTGGGTAATGTATCAATTCTACTGATCACAGTGGCGCCTTCGTATTTAGAAATATGTATTCACAGGCCCTTCTGAGGGAAGTGTGGAGGGTGGCAATGTGAAAAAGGAGATTTTCAGTAGTGGATTCCCATTTGTTGAATGTTCTTTCCAGGGAAATACAGTGCTGTCAGATTTCAGATGCCTCGTTAAAACATTCCTGTTTACAAAATCCTTTGGTTGTTAACTGTGATTATATGGCAGAATGATTCTGGCTTGTTTGTGGTGCTCATATTTTTCTGGGTGGAGCAGGATTTGCCCTTTTCATAATAATTGATGAGCACTTTTCCAACAAAACTTGTGTTTGCTCTGTTGTAAGCGGTGTATATTCTGCAGGATCTGTAAGTCACTTTGAGATTTCCCTGTGTGCAGAAATGATATAAATAAAAGCAATGTTTTGTCATCAAATATGTATTTAAGTATTTATTAAAATGCAAACAGTTTTTCTTTTTTTCTTTTACTAACGGATTAAATGCGTAAAAGGAACAGTATGAATAAATACATGCCAAATTGGCACAGACTAGCAAGATACTAAACTGGCCATCCCAGGTGTGAAGTTTGAGGATGTCATTGTAAAACATCTGGCCTACCAGGCATGATATCATTCTAGCTAGTCTGGCTGCCAGTGTGGTATCTGTGGCCAAATACGTCAATCTTGGATTGGCCTGTCTTCTCAAATATGTACTGACAAACAAAGCTCATTTGTCATTTTGATAGGAGACGCAATTATAATAGCATAATAAATAGGGTGCCATAAAGTGAGAAAGGCAGTTACTTACACCTGAAGTGTAAACAAACCAAAGAGGACAGAGTTTCTGTTCTGTGGCAAACTCTCAAAGGTACAATTGCAGCAAACTGCACATACAGCAAAGGGCCATGTTAATGCCATCTTACCCATTTTCTGGTTTCCATTTTGGTTGGCTCAGTCCCAAGATCATAACTATGCTCCTTGACAACAGTTATGATTATGGAAGTTTCCCTCTTCAGGGAAAGTCGCTCTGGACAGTGTTGTGGTTTCTTCACCTTGCACCTTCTTTTAAAAAAATGCAAATCAGCTTTAGTATGATAATGGTTTTATAATCCATTGTTATTGTTGCTGTCACAGCAGCAGCAGCAGCAGCAGCAAATTGAATATAGTATCTTGGACGAATGAGATCTCATAGGAAACATGTGCACACTGAAAGCACTGTACTTTTCTGCAGTCTGGCAGAGACTTAAAATAGCTGTTAAATGACAAGCTAATGTGATCTTAAGAACACATGTCAGACATTGCTAGTTCTTATTATGCATTCTATCAGAATCAACATATCCAGATGCAATTGCACTTTCTGGAGAGCTGCTTCAAACAGGATGTCATTACTTGCTATGTGTAATTTTAATGGATTAGAGGCTTTTTTAAATGCTGGGAGTTCTTTAACATGAGAAGACTATGAAAAAGATCATATCCTCCCACATATTCTTCTATGCATCATGGAAGAAAACAGGTAATGCGAAAAGAAAAGAAAAAAGAAAAGTTGGGGCTAAATTAACTATTTATTACTGGGGTATATGATGGTTTGAACCACTGTTCTGGGTATATTTGCTTCACATGCATTTTGGCTGGTGAAAGTTGCCAGGAAACATGTGTGAGAAGTGAATTTTGCCAATAATGGGCTGGTCATTACTGGTGCTAAAATAAAAGCAATTTTCCAATATAACCATTTGCCCTTTAATGTCTGTGGAAAGTGCAAGCACAAATACATCATGATCTGTAAAGCAGCAGGTAGATCATACAGTTGCACACATGCTGTGCTGCAAGCCTGTGCACCTGTGGGGGTTTTTCCAGGGCAAAGTATAATATTCCAAATAAATAAATAGAACCTTGGATCAGAGAGCAGGCCTACTACGCTATTTCTGGTAGATTTGTTTGACTGAGCAGTGGTGAGGCCTGTGTAGACCTGTTCTCCAAAAACCTTGTATTCCGAGTCTACCCCTTCATATTGATGGGTAAACCAGCCATCTATCTATAGGCAGACCAGACCTCCAAACAACCTATTTCCACTCCATGATCTCCTCCATTCTTGCCCTGTCTTCCTTTATATGCCAGCATGGTGTAGTGGTTAAGAGCGGTGGACTGGTAATCTGGTGAACCGGGTTCGCTTCCCCACTCCTCCACATGCAGCTGCTGGGTGTCCTTGGTCTAGTCACACTTCTCTGAAGTCTCTCAGCCTCACTCACCTCACTGAGTGTTTGTTGTGGCGGAGGAAGGGAAAAGGAGATTGTTGGCCGCTTTGAGACTCCTTAGGGTAATGATAAAGCGGGATATCAAATCCAAACTCTTCTTCCTCTCTAGCCCATTGTACTGTTGCTGCAGTTGACTTCACAGTCCCATCACCACTGCATTTCCCTTAAAAATGCCACCACCAAGCACACACACGAATGCAGAATTAACAACAATGGACTACACCTCACAATTGCCATTCACCCCCTTCTCACTCCCTTCAGCAATACTGTATGTGCATGGGGACACTGGGTTGCTTTGCAGGCCTGCCATAGACCACACCCTCTCAGCCATTCCTGCCCTCCACAATTTGGGTAGAACAATGGCGGAAGCTTTCTGCCTTGGCACCAACAGAACAATTTTTAGAATGTTGGCAAACTCAGATTAAAACCACATTTCTAATGCAATGCGTTAGAAAGATTGTGAGGGTAGGACCTGAACCAATGGATTCAATTGACAAGAAAGGAAATTCCCACTAAACGCTAGGAATAACTTTCTGGTGGTAAAAAAACACTATACAACAGTGGATGGCCACCTGTCAGGGATTCCCTAGCTGTGATTCCTGCATTGCAGGGGGTTGGACTAGATGACTGTTGTGGTCCTATATTATAAATTTGTTTTTGTACTATGTTACAAATCAAGAACTGCTAGGAGTAATTTCTTTTTATTTCCCAATGTATTCCTTATCAATAAAAAAATCTGGTGTGGCACGAGCAAGTTTTCATTCCGAAAGTGTGGCCCAGAGAGGAAAGGTTGAGAAACCACTGCTGCAACACTGTTGTGGTCTAATGAGAAGAGGCACAACCCCCACTACATTGATTTCTAACAAACAGAAAATAAATGGGCAGCGGAACCCCATGCATGTCTTGTCTGACGTAAATCTTGCTGAGCCCAATGGGACTTGCTCCCAGGTTAAGAGGGCATAGGATTGCAACCTGCTTCCTTTACATTGTGAGGAGGCTGTTTCAGTAATGCACAAGCACTTTCCCCTAGTCTGTGTTGCCCTCTTTTCCCCACTGCTGCAGCAACCAGAAGAAGCAGGACCTCCTTGCTTGCTTGTCCAGGGATATACAGTGTCTATCTCCGGTGATCAGGCACCAATCTAATTGTACCATGGCATCAGCAGGCCTTTGATTGCAAGATTACGCTGCTCTGCAGAGCCTGGATTATCATGACGCCATCCGTAAAATAATCGCATGAAGGCAAGGGCACATCCTGAGATAATGTCAGCAGAATTCCAGGACTTGGAAGCACAGGTGTGAATGATAGTTCACACGTACCTATTTCTGCAATTTAAAAGTTGGAGGTATTATGTCGTGGTTACTGTGTGGCTAGGGTGAGCTTGCCTCTTCATTTTTTATGAATGGGAAAAAGGCATTTTGCACCACTTCCGCTGCAAAGTAGAATGATAGATGGTCCCCTTTAAATACCAGTAATTGAAAACAGAACTAAGAGGGAAGCAGTTACTTCCAACGTTATAACTCAATAGTTTTGCAGTTATAAAGACCGTTTTGCAAGTCTACTTTCAGGATGGTGGTGGTAATTCTGCCTTGATAATTCTTTTTAATTCATAGGTTGTTTTTTTTCAATGATTGCTGTAGCGCAGGCTCTCCTCTGCCTAAAAAATAATGAGAAAAAAACATCAGTTGGAAAATGCCACAGTTTGATCCATGCTAATGGGCAATAACATTGGGATAACAAGCATATTGTAGATGTATGGATAAAGTAAGCATATCAGTGGTGATTATGAAGTAGGTCCCATTGAGCTCAGCAGATGTGACTTCTGAGCAGGCATGAATAGGATTGCTCTGTTAATCGGTGTGTCTGAAATAACATATTCATATTTATTTTTCATCAATTTGGTAAATGTTCACGAGTCTGCAGATGACTGAAACAGTTGAGGCAAACCACAATTTACTTCAGGATGGACAAGCAAAACACAATCATGTGCATCTCAAGGGCATCATTCAGTTATTAATGACAGTGCATGTTCCTAAGCATTGCTGATCTCGTTTTCTTCCGCGTGCTTATTGCATTTTAGTGTAATGCCTTGTTAAGAAATATTTAGGGAGCTGCATGTCAGCTTGAAGGAAATGAGTGCTGCAGACATGAGTGGCAATCTTTAAGGCTAAATAGATTTAGAAGTGCACAGAGAAAGAGAAGGAAAGCTGGAGTATATTTCATAATCAGATTAATATACATTAGTACTAGTCATGGTTTTTTATACAGCAAAAGATGTAACTAATGGATGTGGTCATTTCTTCAGAACCCTCTTGATATCATATTCTGTGTGTGTTCCAGCTGCACAGGTTGGTATGGGGAAGTCTCAGGTGTTCACGGTATTTTTCCTGCTCTCTCAACAAACAGGTGAATAAAAAAAAGAAGCTCACTCTTGTGTAAGGCATGAAAACGCTGTGATATTTGCTTTGCTAAAGAGGAAGCAATGAATTGCATAGGATGCCTTAAATGTTACTGCCGTGTAGTTCATTGCTCAAGCTAATTTCAGAAAATTCATTAGATGCTTTTTAGTTGAATAATTTAAAGCCGCAGGTTGCACATTTCCAGGCAGAAACACAGCATATTTGGGTACACCGTGTTTAGCCTGAAAATGAGGGGGGGGGGATTGCTCATGTTCAGGGGCCTCTTAGAGGCATGCTTTGAAGTCCCGTTTTGCTCCTAAGATAAGGCAGGTCAAAATACAGTAAATAAATTAAAGAGACAATATGTGTTTACACTGCTGCTAGGTCTGATGATACAAGGATGAGAATGTTTGCTGTTTCTAGAAGCAGAAAAATTCTGAACAGTCAAGAGATTGGGTCTCCAATTTTGGAAATATTGTATGAGGCAACATTGCATTGTGTGTGCCAGGTGCATGAAGGGTCTGGAGGATTGATACATTATAGTTATGGGCCACCTGTTCAGTACTCCTGGGGTGACTAGAAATGTGTATTAACTAAGTCAATGGCATTGTCAGGTGGTCAATTTCGTATTGTCAGTAGGCCTATGGGCAAAGATCTTTAAATGCAGGTGCATACTTCTCAGCTTATTAGCTTAATGTTTCTTAGTCATGTTCACCATCTGGTTTCTGAGCAAAAAAACCAACAAACAAAGCCCATGGCACTTTATAGTTCTTTAATACACACTGCTGCTATGAATAGAAATCATTGTTTCAGCTCAATTTGCATTATTAAGCTCGCTCTCTGTAACTTTCAATAGCATTCCATAATTCCATTTTTCCTTGCTATATATTTATTAACGATATATAGCACAAAGAGTGATAACACAGTTTAATCAAGGATGAAAACATGCACTATACCTAGGTCTTATTTATCAAACAGTTTGCCTCTAAAGAGCCCTCAAGGCAATGTGCATAAGATTGCAAGGCGACGTCACGCACAGCATTCAGATGCACCTTTTTCAGAAACAGCATAAGGTTGTAGTTTTGTGGCAGAGCACATTACTGCATTACTAAAATAGATGGGCCAATAGATGAGCCAAGTGTAAGTTGGTGCAAGAGCCAGACTGCTAGCAGAAGCCTTGTGTTGAATGTTGCAGAAAATCCTGTTCCAATGAGTCATTTGCACTTGTCGAATATCCATTGTGCAGCCACTACCGCCATTACTATACCCAGTGATAGTTAACACTAGTATGTCAATGCATGCACACTACTGCTTGTGCAAAACTCTCACACTTCTTGCACTAAGACTACCTAAGGTAGCATTCTATATTCCTACAGGAGTCATTAGTCACATCCATTACTATTATTGTTGCTGTTGTTGTTATTCAGTCAATCACTTAGAAGCCTAGTTTGCATTTAATGGCCTATCAATTATTACCAATAATACTATTTATTTGACATATTTAAGCCTGCTTTTAGGGTCAAGCTCTCCAAAGAGGTTTTCCAACATTTACGTTCACAATACAAATCTTTAAAAGTTTGAAACTTTGTAAAAAATACAATGTATTAAAAAACTAACAGCAACAATATTGTTAATTGCAAAACCCAGTCTGCCCTGGCAAACATGCCCTGCATCTTAGTGTATGCTCTGAAGGCACCTGAGGAGACCACGATCCTCCTGTAGCCAAGCCATCTGGGTCTGGGTCTGGTCCATGCCTGGTAGAGTGACCACCTGGGAACCACATATCCTATACCCTGGGTTCCATAATGTGCTCTCCCCCACCCTTTATCTGATTTGAAAAATCAAGAGGAGATCGGTCCCGTTCAAACCTCCTACAGTTGGGCTGTTGGCAAACAGTTGGGCTGTTGGCAAATGTCCCTCTGGATAGGAATATCAGGGATGCCAAGAAAAGGTATTCTTAGCTGGCAAACCCCACTTGAAGAGATAAAAAAAGAGTCAAGATTTCTCACATCCTTTAGCTCTCCTTTGAATTGAATGCTTTCAGTAAATCACTTGGGATGACCCATGTGGTTTGGCATATCACCTGAAGGTAATTTGTAAGTTGCTACATTTGCCTTTAAATACTGAGGATATCCTTCCTTCCTTCCCATTTCTCCCATTCTTCACATTACAGGAGCAGATTTATTTAAGCTCTGGAGCCGGTTTAAGCTTTTGCTTTCCATGTGTTGGCCCATGGCCTAGACCAGGGGTCCCCAGACTACGGCCCCCGGGCCGGATGCGGCCCAATTGGCCTCCCAATCCGGCCCGCGATGACCCCCGCCGCCCGCTCTTACGGCGCGCGGCGGCGATCTTCAAAATCGGAAAAAAAATCACCGAAAATCCTTTGTGCGCATGCGTATGGGCCTCTCCCGACCCAGAAGAGGTCATTTCCGGTGCACTTCCTGGTCGGGGGAGGCCCATACGCATGCGCACAAGCGATTTTCGGCGATTTTTTTTTACCGTGTCCGTGTGCGCATACACACGGGCGCGCACTCCCCTGCCCTCCGGCCCGCCGTGCGGTCAGCGCGGTGGGCACCGGCCCGAAGCCCGGTAAGTCTGGGGACCCCTAGCCTAGACTGTTCACTCATGTTCCAGATTTTCAAGGAGAGGAACTGGGAGTTGTGAATTGGACTCTGGCTGCATGTAAGTGAGTCAGGAGTTAGGCAAAGCCCCCACAATTTTACAATGAATTCTATACCAGGGGTAGGCAACCTAAGGCCCGTGGGCCGGATCCTGCCCAATCGCCTTCTAAATCCGGCCCGCAGACGGTCCGGGAATCAGTGTGTTTTTACATGAGTAGAATGTGTGCTTTTATTTAAAATGCATCTCTGGGTTATTTGTGGGGCATAGGAATTTGTTCATCCCCCCCCCCCAAAAAAAATATAGTCCGGCCCACCACATGGTCTGAGGGACGGTGGACCAGCCCATGGCTGAAAAAGTTTGCTGACCCCTGTTCTATACATTTGGATATCTTTCCTAGATGGATTGATAGGTCAGTGGCAGTGCTATGTGGGTGCCTGTTGCAGCTCACGGGACTGGTGAGTGTGTGCAAGTTTTACTATGAGGAGTCAGCGTGATAGTAAGGATCCAAGCCTAAGAAGCATTTGAGTTAAGCAAGATAAACTCATTCTAGGGCTGTGTAGCCAATCATAGATAGAACTGAAGCTAGAAGGAACTGCTAGAGAGTGCATGCCAATTGTGGAACTCAAATTTCGGTCTGAACGTTAATTAACCGAATGAGTCTTGCATCAGACCTTGCCATCATATGCAGCTGCCTCTTTGGGTGAGGCCACCTGCCTCACTGTGCACTATTACACAGCTTTTGTGGTGCAGTAGGATGTCTTCATCACCCATTCATGCAACCACGCTAGTTCGCTCTGCTTTCAAGTTTTGTTCCGTACGTCGTGTAGTTTACAGAGCCCTTTAGAAGAATTGTTACTCACTTAAAAAAAAAATACAAGCAGTCATCTTGGCCAATTCACTTGGCAGAAAGCATCACTCCTGCTAGGGGAGAGGATGCGTTTTGGATCCAACATGTTGTGGAAGTAGCATACTGATCTCAGTGGGGTGATGCCTAGTCTCTTGAGCAATTTCTTCCACTTGGTAAGCAGAACAGAACTGACAAGCTGCAGTGCAGAGCAACTGCAATAGAGAACATTTGCAGAAGATGCTTTTGCTGCCGTATACCTTTCAGAATGGTAGCAGGTCTGAATGTGTGGCTACAGTACCAAGAGCCCCCCAAAAGTAAATATGGTTAGGAAATGGCCACTCCAGGGAATCACACAGAGGATGCATTGAATGCAATAGGATTGGAGTGTTGGTACTCTCTCCCTGCTTGTCCTTAACCCCCCCCCCCTTCTGAATGCTTTTATTGCAAAGCTAGTTCATTTGCATTTTAAACTGGGGTGGGGTGGGGTGACAAGAAGAGTTTTTAAAAAAGCAGGAGGAAGGAAAACAGTATTTGGGGATCTAATAATACACTCTTTGCTGTTTTATCATTACTCCTGGGAACAATTATTCCTCAACATTTTTAAAAATAAAAAGTGCGCCCGTTTGTGCTGTTTATATAGTGCAATTTTGAATGTTCATTTCTACACTTGTATTGTGCTAGCTAAGTTAGCATTTACATGTAATATTGTATTAAAAGAGATGTTAACATGAAACGTATTTAGAAATGTGCTTGTAGCTTCAAATAATTACACAATTAGTTACGTCAATGCTAGATTGACTAAAAATGTTACAAATTTGGTTAAAATTGTAAGATACTCAGGTACAGAATTTTACAATTTCTCAATGAAATGAATACATTTGTATAGGAGTAATATAAACAGCTTTCTATACAGATAAACACATCTGTAAATGAATGCTTGTACCTTTCAACTTTTTTTGTGGGAGACACTTACCTATTGATTTAAGGTCACCTTGGTCTGTTTGCATAAAACTGTTACTGTGAATCAGTCCACATATATACTGTGTGCTGCCGACAGCTCCGAAATAGCATTATGGGTTTGTTAAGCATAATGTACACAGATCCAATAATTTGGGAGGTAAGAGAGGCTGCCAAAACATGTTGTTGCTATTATTATTTTATTTATTAAATTTGTATACTGCCCTATACCTGCTAGTCTCAGGGCAGTTCATCATCACCATCATAATTCATTTATACCCCACCCATCTGGCTGGGTTTCCGCAGCCACTCTGGGTGGCTCCCAACAGAATATTAATAATAATACAGTCGTACCTTGGTTTTCGAACGGTTCCGTTCGACTTCTGAAAACTTTCAAAAACCAAGGTTCAGCTATCGATTGGCTGCAGGAGCTTCCTGCACTCAAACTGGAACACTTACTTCCCGGTTTGCGACGTTCAGGAGTCAAAATGTTTGAGTCACAAAGCCTTTGAGAACCAAGGTACGATTGTAATAAAAAAGCGATAAAAGATCAAACGATAAAACATCAATCATTAAAAACTTCCCTAAACAGGGCTGCCTTCAGATGTCTTCTAAAAATCAGATAGTTGTTCATTTCCTTGACATCTGATGCAGGCGCCACTACCAAGAAGGCCCTTGCAATATAAAAACACAAAATACATAATCAAAACAAAAACAAAAACAGCCCAATAACACATTTTGAAAGGGCATTGGATGTCAAGCAGCCAAAGGCCTGGTTAAAGAGGAACATTTTTGCCTGGTGCCTAAAGGTGTATAATGAAGGTGTCAGGTGAACCTCCCTGGGGAAAGGAAAGCTCCCCAGGTGTAGATGTTCTGCTGGTAGTATTCCCACTGGTGGTAAGGCTTGAAACTGGTGTATTTGTGGTGTGGGATCTGTATGAGCCTAGTCTACCTTGTTGCCTTGACATAGCCCTCCAAGCAGGCCCTTAATTATACCAACCCTGGAAGAGGTGCATTTAATTCCCTCCTGCTCTCCACATGGGGCAAAAAGTAATATTTTAAGAAAAGATCATGACAAATCCCCCCCCCCCCGGCATCTTCTGCCCTGGCAGCACCAATCCAACAAGGCTCAGGATATAGCATCAAACATGGATCTATCTCCCCAACCTCACACTCGCCCTGGTTCAAAGGGGAGTGAGGATTGCTCTGCCCTGCCGATAACTAGTTGGACAACATGCAGTGATGCAATCTATGAACTGACAAGCAATGGTCTTTTTTTCTGGAATTATGTATAGGTACAGTTATTAATGTGTTTGTCTTGATTTTAGTTAATATCTAATCTCTGGTGGGAAGTATAAATTTATCTCTTTTAGCCACAAAGCTTTCCCTTTCATTCAGAAAAAGTTATGCCGTTAATTTTTCACTTGAGAAAATCATTATTCAGTTCAGTGGGATATTTTCCTACATGAGTTCTTGTATCTCACAGCTTTTGAGGATCGGCGAACTAAAGCTGCATTGTTTCCAGTTGAGCAATGCATAACCAATCTCTGCTTCTGCTATTCAATTACTGAATTGTAAAGACGAATGAAAATGCTACTTTCATTTGTTATTACCGGTATATGAGTCAGTCGTAGCTACTTTACATTTAGGCCGTAAGATTTTGGGCATTGTGCTTTTTCTCTTCTAATTGTAAAATGACTAGTTCTATTAATATTATTAATAATATGAGTGGTTAGTACTGAATTAGCTCACAAGACTGGGCAGATAGGATCCAATGACTTTCTGAGAGGAAACCTGTTGCTGTCTCCCACCAGCCCAAATGTTGGTTTCGAATCAGGAAACCTCAGCAGCCCGGGAAGATGGACAGTCCTTGTGAAAAGTTTTTAATGGAAATAAAAATACACCACTCCCAGCCACTGAGCAAAAAACAAGGTAAGCTCAGCCCACAAACACTGGACTAAAGCACCCTGAAAATGAAGCAGAAAAACTTCCACAAAACATCTTTTGACATAGCACTTAGTGGAGGCTCTGAAATGGACCAACAAATTCACATTAAGGTTGCAGTCCTGTACTTACTGTAGAAGTAAGTTCAGTTGTACTCAGACATGTACTGTATAGGATTGCCCTGGAAGGCTGCAATCAGATATTGGTCTACCTGGCTGGGAAGTCAATATTAGTTGTTATTTTCAAGTTTATGTAGGATTGCACTGCAATGCAACTGATCATCTGGGGTTGACTTGTAACGAAGTAGGATCCAAATGTGTTTTGAGCAATGGGTGCCTGCTTCCTAAATTTTCATGCCCCTTGCTCAGCTGCCTCAGACATTACTGATGGTTGTTGTAGGTGATTTTTCGTCTTCAAACGGTGAAGCAGTTGCTATTCCTATTGGCACCTTTCACTTTATCTGCTGTACAGATAGCGAACAGTAAAATCAGTGACTATGCAGTTGAGTGGATGATGATAATGATAATGATAAAAATAAAAAATGGCGGTAATCAATTTTGGCATAGAACTTTTCTTTTTAATATGTGCAGTTGATGTTCCAGCCCTGTGTTTGAGGAAAGCAGCTGTTTGTTTTATACAAGAGCCCATCTTAATGTCTGGCCAAGAGGCAGCATTTTCCTCGCTTCAGCTGCAGCTGTTTGCCTGCTTCCATGAACCCATGAAATGAAGTGGCTGTGCCACTGCAGAGAGCTGCGATTAGGGCTGTGATCACACTCCAGTTTATTGCACACTCGCTTGTGTTTCCTCAATGCTTATGTATCCTGTCCTTAATTATACTTGTATGCTGTCTGAGGCCTTGTTCCTCAAACCAGCTTCAGTCTGGCTGGAATCCTTAAGCAGCGGCGTACGGAGCCGCTCGGTCACCCGGGGTGGCAACCTGCTCCGTAGTGCGCATGCGCAGCGTTGCTACGGAGCACGCATGTGCAACGTCTCTACGTAACGACGCATGCTTGTGATCCTGCAATGCCTTTGTCCCTACCGCAAACCTTGGAATGGTGAAAGAGCTGACACATGACAGGCCATCAGAATATCTTTCAATGATAAGCAAAAGCTGCAGAGAGAGTCAGTAGGACATGGCCTCGAATCTTGACAATTCTGTGTTTTTCTCTGGAAAGTCCAAGCCTCACAAATGGATTGAAAGAAAGAAAGAAAGAAAGAAAGAAAGAAAGAAAGAAAGAAAGAAAGAAAGAAAGAAAGAAAGAAAGTGCCAAGTCAATGTAGGTTAATGGGTTATGGTTAATTCATTTCATTTATGAATTGCTTCCGATGAAGCACCACGAAGCAATTGCACAATGCAATAATGACATACACATATAAAACAACTGCATGTATAAAATCAGTTTGAATAATTGCATACGTAATAACATTTAACATATAAAAACACTTTCAAATCTTAAAACAGTTACCATATGGGTTGTGGTGTCGTTGCCTTTTGTTTTTATTTGGACCTGTGTTTTTTGCCACCTCTTCGGAATAGAAATGACAGCACAATCTTGACCGTGTCTACTCAGAAGCAAGTTTTGTTGGAGTCAGTGAGGCTTACTCCCAAGATAAGTGGGATTAGACTTGCAGCCCAAATCACCTTCCTGATGGCAAGTTAGTGGCATCATCGGGTTGGTAGCTGGTTGATGAGAAGTTGAGGATTTCTGCTATACAAATTTAATGCCAAAGAAGCCTGCTTAGAAAATAAGGTATTTGAGTTGTTTGTTTTGTTTGCCAGATAATAAGGAGCTTATTGATTGGTTGGAGACATTAAATAATTTTTAGTTGGTTAGTCATTTGACTTTGAACTGACTAATCAATACTTAAATTGAAACACATTTGTTTTTAACCAGAAGCTCAATATAGTTGCCTTTTACAGATGTTGAAGTAAGCATAATATACCATAATTTAATAATAAAAATAAAGAAGACATTTTCTTCTGTCATCTGAAATATTTTAATTCTTATTCCCTGCTTTGGTAAGACATTTGAACTGAGAGTCCCCCCCCCCAAAAAAGAAAAGCTAAATTAAGTGCCTCTGTCTAGAGCTCTGCCAATAAAATGCATCACCACCAATTTAAAGTTTGTCCTCACTGATTAATCAACTAATGAATGAGCTGAATAATTTACTTATTAAACAATTAAAGGCTGCCGTCTTATACTCAGTAACCTGGCAGTAAGTTCCATAGGGCTTCTGAGTAGAAATGTGTAGAATTGCCCTGTTAAGCTTGCAGGCCTGTTTAATATATACAATCCTGTTTTAGTTTATACTGGAGTGGATCTTGACATGTACAGTTATACCTCGGTTTATGTACGCCTCGGTTTGAGTATTTTCAGTTTAAGTACTCTGTGGACCTGTCTGGAACGGATTAATCCACTTTCCATTACTTTCAATGGGAAAGTTCGCTTCAGGTTAAGTACGCTTCAGGTTAAGTACGGACTTCCGGAACCAATTATGTTTGTAAATCGAGGTACCACTGTATGAACAGTTATGTCCACCACCACCACCCCCTGGCTACCCAGCCGGTTTTTCCTATCGCTGAACAAAGTAGCATAGCAAGCCACTTGCAAAAGTAGTGGAAGGGGTCTTTTTAAAATCGCACTGATGGATTTATAATATTCCTGATTTATGGATGCTTATAGTACAAGATGATTGTTCCAGACTAATGTGTCCCAGGGGCCCCAAAATTTGGTTACCCCTGCATTGTGGCACTATGATTTGGTGACCCTTGTATGATGTTGTTTGTTTGCTTCATTGTGGAAGTCCATCTTGATTGGTGGTTGAGGAAGTCCAGAAAGAAGGGAGTGAGGAGAGCTGTACCCTTTCCGGTTGTGGTATGCAATTGCAGGAATGGAGAGATGCCTTCAGTGGAAAGGAGCTAACTGTCCTTTGATGAGAAGGTTCTTATTATCTCCAGTCGTTTTCCACTCTAGTCTGCTACTGATAATTTATTATTTATCCCTCTGTTCAATTGTGTCACTTGGTGGGTTTCATGAGAGTTTCTGGCCTCAGAGGGTATGCTGTTACTAAGAAAATGTGCAAACAGGGAAGCAAAAGAGAGTTGGTTGACCACATTAGTGGAGCTACCTTTGTGGCGGATCTGTGCTGCCTCTTGTGTGGAGTTGAGCTGTGAGCCTGTTTTGGATTGGCAAGGATGGCAGTGGATGCTGACTGATCATTTCCCACCAGTATTTCTCTGAAATGGAAGAGGGGGTTCTGGGAAGCTGCTCCTTCCAGAGTCTGGGGAGCTTGAAATAAGGAACTCAAGCCTGGGTCTGGGTCTTTGGATCCAATCCTAACTTCTGGCTGGGAGCAGCAAGCCTAAACAAAGTGGCTGAGCCACCATGTTCTCCAAAGCCCTGCAGTTTTGTGCAGGCCAGGAGAGAAGGTGTGAGGTGGTGGTCAGTAAACTCTGGATTTTTGCTGCTTCAACTCCGGACTGGCACAACAGGGAGCCCCAGACTTGGCCTTGGGCCAGGTATCCAATGTCACTCACGATCCTGAAATGGCTCATTTTGGGGACTTACACTGGCAGCAACCTCTGTCTGCTCAGGCTTTTGGTAGACACTGTGGGGATCGCTATGGTGGTGGGAAAGAACCTATGATAGTGGATTCTCAGGCATTAAGTGTTCTCATCAGGCACAGATAGTAACAAATGCTGTAGCAATCTCTTGGAGTGTGAACCTTCCGGCTTGGTCAGTTTTCTGCCCTTTCCTCTCATCTTCTGCTAGCTGGACTAAGGGGAATACCTCAGGCCTCCCACTTCACCTCATGCTCCAAGCCTCAGTAGTAGACAGCAGAGACGTTGTCTTGGAGAACCACCATCCAAGGTCTGGATTTGGTTATGGCTCCCCTTGGCCCCAGCCTGGCTCAGACAGCACTGCATGTCCAGTTTAGAAAGAAACACAGGCCTGTTCAATGTTACAAAATTGCTTGTAAGGTGAAAATGGCATCTGTTGGATTACTGACATGACAAATGAGATCAGTGGTTAAAGCAACTGTAAGTTTTGCTCTATGAGGACAAAGAAGAAGAATTACTGCCGGGTCAGAATCACAGCAATATGTATCCCAGAGTATGATTTTTTTGCCTGTTATAAATAAAATGTTTGCCGGTTACTGTCTGGGGTGACAAGATGATTCTACAGTATTGTTTGAACATAATTTTGAAATAAATTTGGGAGATTAAACAAGAGCTGTGACCTTCTAAAGCAGAAGAAAAAAATTGTGCTGCTAGTGCTGATTTTGGGATTCTGACTCCCCCCCCGGGAGTACACTAGTTTTAAGCAGAGCACTTAGCAATCCCAAGAAATAAATATATATGATAGTAAAGTAACTTTAAATTGCTCTGATTTAGTATTTTGTTTCTTCGTACCATCCAATATTTAGGAAAATAACATCATCTTTGTTTCTGTGTGGAAGGAAGAAATACCATTGGCTGTGCAGCAAGAAACTTTATTCCCTACAGTAATTCTGAAAAATCTGTGCAGCCAGACCTCGTGCTAATATCTGAGCTTTATAACACTGTGTGGTTTTGGAATATAAATTTATCCCTTCTATTTTTTTTTTTAAAAAAATCCATCTATGGACCCCATCCTATAAAATATCTTAAAGTGCTTTAATGATAAACATGTATGAAACAATTTCAAATCCAACACAGATGGATATTGTATTGGATACAGACAGGGATCATACAATGTGTCAATTTAATATGTCTCATCAAAGTTATTTTCTAGGCTCTGCTTTGTCTAGAAGCTTGCTGATTTACAATGCAGCTGCAGTGAAATGCAGCAGAAGTCCCAGAAGCCTAGTATTTGGCCTGGGGTTATGCTGCCTGGGGTTTGTTTTTTGAAATATGCAGCCAATAGACATCTCTCAGTCAGGATATCACAATTTACACTCGTGGTACCAACAGAATGCTGTTTAAGGTAAATCAGAGGGCAGCAATGGTTTTTTCTGAGACCACAGGAATCTTATTCTTAGAAGCTGCTGCAAATAATTTCAATACATTTTTCTGTCTGAGGTGAAAGACAAAATGGTGCCTGGCCTTTGTTCTACCCAGTGACGTAGCAAGGTCAGGTGGTACCCGGTGCAGAAAATTTCTTGTCCCCCCCCCCCAACACACATTGAAATTATTAAAAGAAGGAAAAATAAGATACTTATACTTACAGTTGCAAGTGTTATTTTCTGGTTTATTTACTTAACATTGTGAGACTAAGCACTTAAAACCATTTTTTTTTTGCGATGGGAATTTCTTATGAATGATTTTTTTTTACTTAATTTCGCTATTTTGCAGCTTTGGCTTAATGTACAAATACAAACAAATAGCATGCATCATAATGTTTAAGTTACTTACCAAACTCAATATCACGATGAAGAGGATGATCACAATGAATCAAGGAACTAAAAAATGTAAAAAAAAATAAATTCAGCACGGCACTTATAAGCTTCAGTAATATCGCAGAACTAACTCAACAGAATGATGTGGGGTGACTGATCGGCACGGCAGCGGATAGGATTGGTTGCGGGTTGAGTGATGATGAGTCACCGGTTGTTTACCTCTCAATTGAGTACAAACTGCAGAGACAGACTTTGGCGAATTGGCGTAAAGAAACACCCCTTCCCTTCCTTATCCATACGCTCTCCACTACGCAACGTCAAGTTCAGCCGCATTTCGTTGCATTTGTTGACATGACTAAAAAGTTTCAATACGTATTATGTTGACCTGTTGAGGTTAATTGTAAGACAAAGTTATTAAACTCGTTTTAAATATTTTTTTTTTTTGAAAAAGTGTTGTGAGCCCCATTTTTATTATTATTTTAAAAACACATATTTTTGCCATTTTGTCACCCCCCCCTCAGTGATGACACCCGGGGCGGCCCGCACCCACCGCAGCCCCCTTCCTACGCCACTGGTTCTACCTAGAGAAGTCAGCTGGATTGGCAGTTCAGTCTTACATCAATATTAGCAACGGGTTGCTGTCTTCTACCATACAACTTGGTCTACTACTTTGGTCCTCCAACAAGAGGGCCTGGCCAGCTGTCTCAGGAGGGATAACTGAATGGCAGCCACCCTTGTCCTCCTTATAGCAGCTGCCGCCTGAGGCGGAGTCTGCCTAACGGTGGGGCCGGCCCTGGCTACAAGAAAGGAGGAGGAGGCACAGTAGGAAAATGGCTAAGGATCAGGCCCCAGGATTCCAGTCCCGCAGTATCTGGCCAGGACCTGTTGTGACTACTCCAACCTGGCACAAGCAATGTCCTTGGTTGTTGTGCTAAATCATGCTGAATTCTGAAGCCTGGAGTTTACAGGACACTGTTCTGTATATATTGTGGTAGTGGCATGGGTGTGGTAGACACCAAATGTGTTAGTGCAGCAGCTTGTGAATTATGCCCATAATACCTAAGGGTAGTTGTGTTCAGAATCTTCCAAATGCCAGAAATGACAGGCTTCGTACACATCAAATGTTTTAAAGCACATCTAAATTACATCCGCACACAAGAGAATAATGGGAAGTGTGGTTTACCCTTCATAGAGCTATGATATACAGCACCCTTAACAAGCAGCAGTTCCCAGGTGTTTTTTTTGGAGGGGGGGGCTTTAAATGTATGTTGTGTACATAGCCGATGCTTTTCAACACATTTCTGCCTTCTGAGCATGTTCTAGCACTTTCTCTAGTCTTCTGCCATTTTTTGTCTCCTCAGAACTGTCGTAATATCTGTGTAAACTCCCCCCCCTTCTACCCCGTCAGAAATCAATTGCATTTCTCTCCAAAACACTCAGGAGCTAATACACTCCAAAACGTGAATGTTTAAGAGTGCCTTCAAAACGGAATATTTAGCTGCCGCAGCTTAGAAACTTTCCCTTTTCTAATAGTACTTGTCAAAATCGATTTAAAGGCGGAAATCTGCAATTCTTTCATCTCACATTATTTCGCTGCTATCTTGAATTCAAGCATAACTGTAAAGGATTCAAGCAAATATACTGGAGACATGTCTTCCAGCCCACTAATTTCCCCAGTTAGCTGTGTAGTTGGGGAGGAAAATTTGTGGTGAAGCCATCATAAGTCCTGCAGCTAGCTGTGGCCAGGCTAAGCCTGGGGGCAGTTTTTCACACACCCTCCAATTTTTTTGGTTTCCCCTACTCATTGAGCTCAAATGGGTCAGCACAACTACATCATCTCTAGATCTTTTCAGTGGGTATCTATGGCTTCCTCAATATGCCTCTAGAACATCCTGTTTTTATTTTATTTATGGTATAATCCTACAGGTAGGTAGGTAGGCATGTGAAATCTGATGGTCTTATCCTGAGACCTTATGGTGAAGGGCCGGTAATACATTTAAATAATAAGAATGGTAATAACAGTAATAATATTTAAAATAATAAAAACAAATGCAGTAACATACAATATAAGATCACAAAAGTAGCATCTACAAAAGCTGTCTGAAGCCATGAGATTGCTAAGGTTCTTGGATATATTTTATCAGTATTGTCAGTCTAAAAATCTAAAAGTTAGTATTTCCAGAACTAAAATTAGTGTGTGTGTGTGTGTGTGTGTGTGTGTGTGTGTGTGTGTGTGGTTTTTTAAAAACACAAATAAATGAAATTCACATCATCATTGAAGATAAGAGTGAGGTGGTAAATTCATTTTAGTATTTGGAATGTGTGTGTTTTTGTGGTTTTATTGCCCATTATCTGAAATGCAATAAACATAGTAACAGTGAACAAAAACAAAACAGGTTTTGGGAAGAATTCTATAATTCTTCAGCAAAAGAGCAATTGATTCTACAATGAGATTTTATAGAGTAAAACAGAATCTATATTATTATTATATTGAGCCAAGTTATGGAGTATGGATGTACAAATAATCAGACTGGAAACACACTTTTCTCCCTAAAAAGAGCTCTAGCTCTGGTCTCAAGCTATTGGTTTCCAAATTCCTGTTGGCTCAGCTCAGCTCAGCTCAGCTGGAGGATTCCAGCTCACATGCAAAGGTAAGCCATGGTCAGAAACAAACCATGGCTTAATGCAGGCTTCCTCAACCTCAGCCCTCCAGATGTTTTGAGACTACAATTCCCATCATTCCTGACCACTGGTCCTGCTAGCTAGGAATCATGGGAGTTGTAGGCCAAAAACATCTGGAGGGTCGAGGTTGAGGAAGCCTGGCTTATTGCAAATACGCAGCAGGGGTTCCAGGAATACGACCAGATCTTTCAGGGGGAGAACTACTCCCCTGATTGAACACCACTTATCCAGACCAAAGAGACACCCACAAACAGCCTCTCTGTCTTGTCTGATTTAAACTTTAATTACTGGTTCCAATCTCTTCTGTTCCTACAGTTGGACACCTGGTTTAGCATACCCACCACTTCACATGATGAAGTGCAAAATGCAGCAGTCCTATACAACTTGGGACCTGGATACCTGAAAGAGTGGCCTATCCCTTATACACCTGATCACTGTGCTCTGCAGATGCCATCCTATCAGGAGGTCCTTTCTGCACAATATAGGAATTGGGCCTTTCTGGTGTGGCACCTACACTTTTTGCCTACTATTGCTCATCAGACAGGTGCCGTCTCTGCTCTCTTTTCAGCACATACTAAGGACCTTCCTCTTCCAACAAGCCTTTTAAGTGGAAGTTATGTAAAGATTTATCTCTGAACATTGATATCAGTGTAAAATAGCAAGCAACTTAATTTAATGTGTGAGCACAAAGTACTGTGCTTATGTGGATTTGTGCACGGCAGAATAAGTCAGATGTTATATAATGCTCCGTTGGTAACTCTTGAATTTCTGTGCTTTAAAAATTATATTTAAATATAAAAAGGGGGAGAAGGAAGAACGGTGTAGAAGTTTTCATAAATAAAATAATTACCATTAAAGTCCCTGATACAGTTATGTTCAGAAATATTGCTGCTTTCTGTGACTTTCTTCTTCTTCTTCTTCTTCTTCTTCTTCTTCTTCTTCTTCTTCTTCTTCTTCTTCTTCTTCTCCTCCTCCTCCTCCTCCTCCTCCTCCTCCTCCTCCTCCTCTTTATTTTATTATTGAAAAGGAAAAATGGAACCATAGTACTGTACAACTGTTGCCCTCCATCTGCAGCTAGGTCACTTCCCATCAGGGCTGTCTTAAGTATATTTGGTGCCCTGGCGCTGTGGTGCGACGGATCCCTCCAGCGCCCCCGCCCCGCCCCGTTTCCCAGCGCGGTGGGCGGGCGGAGCTGCACGGCCGGAGCTGCGCGGGTGGGCAGGCCGGCCCAGCACACAGTGCGGTTGCCGGGGGCGCAGCTCCGTGGCAGGCGGGCGCCCTGGCGCCCTGCGCCACCCAGCCTGGCTGTAGGGCCGTCCCTGCTTCCCATTCATTGCCTAAGGTAGTGGTAGGGAACATGGAACCTTCCAGATGGTTTTGACCAGGGGTCAGCAAACTTTTCCAGCAGGGGACCGGTCCACTGTCCCTCAGACCTTGTGGGGGCCAGACTATATTTTGGAAAAAAAATGAATTCTTATGCCCCACAAATGACCCAGAGATGCATTTTAAATAAAAGCACACATTCTGCTCATGTAAAAACACCAGGCAGGCTCCACAAATAACCCAGAGATGCATTTTAAATAAAAGCACACATTCTACTCATGTAAAAACACGCTGATTCCTGGACCGTCCGTGGGCCGGATTTAGAAGGCGATTGGGCCGCATCAGGCTCCTGGGCCTTAGTTTGCCTACCCATGGTTTTGACTACAACTTCCCATCATTCCTGACAAGTTCTGATGAGAGTTGGGATGCAGTTGCATGCATCTAGTGGGCAACAGTTTTCCCACCCTAGACCTAAGGAGTGCCTATTGCATTATTGCCTTTGAAACTGATATTTCAGAATTGTTCCGTAGGAGGACAAATATTTTGATGTGATCATCTGGCTGAAACCCAAAATGTAATCATAAGAAATTAATTTTATTTTTTTTAAATGACAATTGCACACACCATCCTTGATAACACTGGTATTATATCTTAAAGAGTATATGGTCTTTATAATCACTCATTGTCCTCTGTTTTGAAGGCCGTTGTCTCTCATTGTAGAGGTCAGTACAGGAAAGGTGATTTTTCTGAGGGAGAAGAAATGTGAATTGTTGTTGTTGTGAATTGTTGTTGTTGTTGTTGTTTTACAATAAGGTTTTATATTAAAGGCCACAAATGAAAAGAAGTCCTTTGGTGAACCAAAATAATACTGATGTTGCATTGTGGTTACAGGTGCAGCTACTTCACAGTAAACCCTGACACTTCGCTTCATGTCCCCCTCCCCTTCCAGCTTCTACCCAGAAAGCTGAATTTTTCACCGCCCCCTCCCCCGCCCCCCGCCTTCTTGTCTGCTGGATAAGAGAACTTTGTTCTTCTGTCAGCACTCGGAAGATAACTTCAGATATTATCAGATGATCAGATGGCCATGACAGGGATCATAAAGACTGTAGGGGAGACCATCTATGTAAACCTCAGCTGTATTAGTGCAAATGAGCTCCACTGAAATCAAGGAGAATTCTCCAACATAGAAGCATAGAAGTGTAGAGGTGGAAGAGACCTCAAGGGCCAGCCCCCCCCCCACCCGCATTGCCAGGTACCACCCAGAAACAATATAGCTTTAGTTGCTCCAGCCTGTTCCTCCTGACTGTTTGTATTCCACTGGAAATCCTGGACCTAGTGTGTGGCAGCTGTGAGCTAAAACATGAATTCTGTGCTAGGATTGTTCGGCAAGGGATTGGAACCTGAGTTTCCAGTACAGTGGTACCTCGGGTTAAGAACTTAATTCGTTCCGAACAAACGTGTTTTTAAACACTTTCTTCAACTCATTATAATTCTTGTCCCAGAAGCTCTTTACTCGGGGACAAGTCCACCACATATGGTAAAAGGTCCATTCTGTTTCTTTACATTTCCAACATTTATTATCCTTATTATGATATGATATATCTTGTCCCGAGAAAGAAAGCACCTTTTTTTGCAGATTCAAAGCAAACATGGTCCAGAATCGATTATATTTGGATTGCAAAAAATTTGGCTACAAAAGCCACCAAAGTAGAAATCAGGCCTAGGACCTTTTCAGATCATAAGGCAGTAATGATGGAATTGAAATTATTTCCACAAGGCTCTTTTAGATGGAGAATGAATGGCTCTTTGATGAGAAACCAAGAAGTATGTGCAAAAGCACAAAAGACAGACCACAATCCAGTAATGTTAAGTTTAAAGGAGGGCTATAAGAGAAAGACCAGATGGAGGCTAGATGAGGGGATCCTTACTGATGAAGAATTTGTAAGTAAGGTTAAGAACTCGATAAAAGAATTTTTCCAAATAAACAAAACGGGAGAAGTAGGGGTGGAAGTAATGTGGGACGCTAGCAAAGCCTTTATACGAGGTTTATATATACAACAGAAAAATAAAATAAAGAGGCAACGGGAAAACAACCAAAATATGATAAAAAAGAAAATTGAAGAAAAGGAAAGAGAATTGGCAAAAAACCCTAAAGATTCAAAAATAGTATCTGAGCTTAAAATTTTACGAACGGAATTATCGATGTTATTGGGACAAGAAATTGAAAAGAAAATTAAGTGGGCCAAACAAAAAACCTTTGAGATGGGAGGAAAAGTAAGCAAAATGCTGGCGTGGCAGCTGAAAAAGAAACAAGATGAAAGAATAATCACAAATATTAGGATGGATGGGAAAAATTGGGCAAAGAAAGAGGATATAAATAAGTGTTTTATTAAATATTACGAAAAATTATATAAGGGAGATCAAATTGATAGGGAGGACATAGATAAATATATTGCAGGCCACAAATTAGACAAATTAGATAATAAAGAAAAAGAATTATTAGATAAACCAATTTCATTGCAGGAAGTATATGAAACCATAGGCAATTTAAAATTGGGGAAATCTCCGGGCACGGATGGCCTCACTAGCCAACATTATAAATTGTTTAAGGAAGAGCTAGGAGAAGTGTATGTCGAATTAGTAAATAAAATAATGGAAAAAGAAATTATACCCAAATCGTGGCAAGAAGCCTTTATAACCCTCATACCAAAAGGAGATAAGAAATTAGACCAAGTTGAAAATTTTAGACCTATCTCCTTGCTAAATATTGACTACAAAATATTCGCAGGAATTATGGCTAGTAGATTAAAAGTTGTATTGAATAGGTTGATAGGAAGTGAACAACAGGGTTTTCTCCCTAAAAGAAAAATGAACAATAATGTCAGGATTTTGATAAATTTGATAGAGTATTTAGATTGGAACCCCGGTCGGGAAACTGCCCTGATATTCCTAGATGCCGAGAAGGCTTTCGATAACGTGAATTGGGACTTTATGAAAAGGACGGTGAGAGAATTGGGCATAGAAGGAAATTTTTTTAAAGGCATAAACACAATATATCAAAAGCAAAAAGGAATATTGATTGTAAACGGGGACATCTCCGGAGAGATAGAGATATCGAGGGGCACTCGGCAAGGGTGTCCGCTTTCACCACTCTTATTCATTTTGACAATTGAAAGTCTGCTAAAAGAGATAAAAGAAGATAAAAAGATTAAAGGAATAAAAGTAGGAGAAAATACCTATAAAACACGAGCCTTTGCAGACGATGTGGTCATAATATTGGAGGATCCCCTAGAAAATATACATTATTTGAAAGAAATCTTGAATAATTATGGAAAAATATCGGGCTTTAAAATAAATAAGGGGAAAACCAAAATCATTACAAAAAATTTAAGGGAAAAAGATAAGAAGGAATTAGAGGAGAAAACAGGATGGGAAATAGCGAGAAAGGTCAAATATTTAGGAATTGAAATAACAGCTAAAAATGTAAATTTGTTTGAAAATAATTATGAAAAGAAATGGAAAGAAATAGAAAAAGATTTAGAAAGGTGGAGCAATTTGCATCTGACCCTGTCCGCGAGAATAGCGGCAATCAAAATGACAGTATTGCCTAAATTATTGTTCCTATTTCAGATGTTACCAATTATTGACAGGAAGGAATGTTTTGAGAAATGGAGGAAAAGCCTAAGTAAATTTATATGGGAAAAAAAACACCAAGGATACAGTATAGATTATTAACGGATACAAAAGATAGAGGTGGATGGGGAGTACCGGACCTAAAACTGTATTATGATGCTGCGGGCTTGTGCTGGATAAAAGATTGGGTTGAATTGAGAAACAAAGAAATTCTAGATCTAGAGGGTTTCAATAATATCTGGGGCTGGCATAATTATTTATTAGAAGAAAGGAAAGGGGGATATAAAGAAATAACAAATCATGTTTTCAAGAAATCTTTATTAAAAATATGGGCCCAACACAAAAACATTCTGGAGCCGAAAACGCCCTGGTGGGCATCTCCAATAGAAATGACCATGATGATCAAAGACAGCAGACGAAAGACCTGGCCGACTTATTCAGACATTCTGGAAAAAAATGGAGAACAGATAAAGTTAAAATCATACCAACAGATAAAACAGGAGTGTACAAGCTGGCTACATTATAATCAAATTCAAAGTATTTTCGAAAAACATAAGAAAATTGGCTTTCTGGGGAATAAATCAAAGTTGCAAGAATTATTATTGGGAAATGGGGATAAGGCAATGTCTAAATTATACAATTACCTTCTCGAATGGGAACTTAAGGATGAGGTGGTAAAGGTTACAATGGTGAGATGGGCCCAAGATATAGGAAGGCCCATATATAGCTGCCAATGGGAAAAAATGTGGAAGGAAGGGACAAGATTCACGGCGTGCTCAAGTATAAAAGAAAATATATTAAAGCTGTTTTACAGATGGCACATAACACCAGCCAAAATTGCGAAAATTTGCAAAAAGAATTCCAACATATGCTGGAAATGTAATAAGGAAATTGGCACCTATTACCACTGTTGGTGGGAATGCGACGAAATTCGGAAGTTTTGGAACAATGTTTATGAAAAACTGAAAAAGATGCTGAAATTAACGTTTGAAAAAAAAACTGAATTATTCCTATTGAATATGGTCCCGAATAACATCCCAGAAGAGAAAAAGAATGTATTGTTGTATGCAATTGTAGCAGCTAGATTACTTATAGCCAGAAATTGGAAAGGAGGGAAAGTACCATCAATCTATGAATGGCAGGAAAAATTAGTAGAGTTTATGAATTTGGCCAAAATGACCGCGGTAATTAGAAACATCCCCAAACAAAAATATATGATTGAATGGAAAGGTGTAGAGGAGTATTTCAAAAAAGAAAAATTTAATATTGATTTGGTGATTTGTCTAAATTGAAAAAGAAGCAGGAAATTTTATTAGATATAATGATGTAATTAATGAAATAAAGAGTGAGAAGTAAGTTAAAGCAAGAACAGAGGGAAAGAAAGAAGGAAAGCGATGCATGAATAGTAGGAAGTATTTTTGCTGTATTTTTATTTTCTTTTTTTGTGTATTTTATGTATTATAAGTAAGTATTTTAGCTCTATCCTCGTTCCTTTACTACTTAAGTCTTAATTGAAATATCGAAATTATGGTTTGAGTAAAGGTTCGGATTAAGATAGGTTATGTTATGTTAATTTCTTTATATTATGCTAATTTCTTTATTTTGTTAATTTTGTTAATTTGTTATTTGTTGTTTTGCCAATTTGTTTATTGATTTGTTAATTTGTTAATTGTCTATTTGATTTTGCTTTGTCTATTTTGTATCGTTGTATAATTGAAATAAAGTTTTTTCTTTTAAAAAAAAACAAAAGCACAAAAGACAATAAAAGACTATTTTGAGATAAATTTAAATTCAGGAACGGAGTTAAAGACAATATGGGATGCTAGTAAAGCTGTCATGCGAGGATTTTTTTTCAGTCTGTAACCTGAAGTGTCTGTAACCTGAAGTGTCTCTAATCCGAGGTACCACTGTACTGTAAAGCCTTTACACAAAGCCGTGATTTGAACATGCTTGGATTAATGCGTACATTTCTGGTTGCCATATCTCAAAAGGGGTAGAGTAGAGCTGGAAAAGATGTGGTAAGGGGGCAGTTGAAGTGACCACACAGCAGGGATAACTCCACAATGAAATTTGGCATTTGAGGCTTTTTAGGTCAGAAAAAAAGGCATGTAGAATGGGACACAAGAGAGGTTTATAAAATAATGCGGAGAAAGTGGACAGAGCTAAGTTCATATCCCTTTTTGATAATACCGGAATGCAAGGCCTTCTAGTGAAGCAGAATGTTGGGAGATTCAGGACAGAAATAAGAACTTCACACAGTTTATAGTTAAGATATGGAATCTGCTTAATTCGGATGGTTTAGGGCAGGCATTTCCAACCTGTCGATCGTGATCTACTGGTCGATCGCAGGGTGTTCATGGTTCATCTTGGTCGATCGTGGCATCCTTAGATGCCAGTTTCATTATACCGGGAGTAGATCGCAGTCTCCAGAGAGCTGGACATGCCTGGTTTGGGGGAATAGACAGATTCATGAAGACTGTGACTTTAAACAGGTGCTGGTTATGATGGCTATATATTACCTACAGGAGCTCTGTTGCTTCCCTCCCCCTCCGGTTTTTCTTATTAAGTACAGTATTCTATTTTTTAAAAAACCCTCAAACCAAAACCTGAATGCTTAAAAAAAATTATTCCATAGTTTCACTCTAAACTTATTTGTTTGGTTGATTGTGAATGTCAGAAGAAGAAAATTAGTATAGCTGCAGCAAGCTAAACAGAGTTGATCAACTTGTTAGCCAAGTATAGCTGAAATTTCCAGGCCAATTGAAAGCACTGGATCTTTGGAATGCTGTATTTATCTGACAGCCCCCATCTGCAAATAGGTGTCACCACAAATGTTTAGCTCTCCGAACAAATTCCAGTCTGGGCCGTTTGTATCTTCTCTTCTACTCTGTCTGAAAGGAAGCAGCAGCTGGATAATGCTAGCTAGCACTGGAAGTTTACTGGCCTGCAAATACCTGATAGTCAAATGTTGTTCAGAGATGGTCAATGAACCAGTGGCATACTGAGGCACCCTTGCACCCTGTTTGGGGGATTTCCGCACTACCACCAACGGGAGCTTTTTGTCCACCTGGGCAGACTCAGCGCCTTCTTCTCTCCCCACCCTCACCCCTAGGGATGCTCTTCTCCACTGGTGGACTAGGATTCTACATGCCAATATTTATGTAAATTTCAGGAAAGGATGATCCACAGCATCATGCAAGCATTCACAAATTCTCACTCAGTGTGCAGTCACTTCGATGAGGGCATGAAATAGTAAATTGTGTGCTATTTCATAAGCAGTATCAAAAAGCACAAACTTTGTGTTCATCCTCACTTGTTACACAGCGGTAGGCTGCTGTTAACAAAGAGAATTCTTTCCTGAGCATGTCTTTACATAAGGTAGGTAGGGTTGCCAGATTAGCAGTGTGACAACTGTTTTTGCTTTTCAAAACTGGTGTGGGGCAGCAGGTAGGAAGAGACCCCCCCCACCACCACCACTGAGCAGTCATCAAGGAGGGTGGTGACCTCATTTCCTTTCCAGGGGGCGGTGAGAGTGTAGTCAAGGCAGGTGGTGACTCTGGCTCTCGTCAGCAGTGTGTAAATGCACAATATGACCCCATTCAAGTCAATTATTATATCCTTATGCTTACCTTGCAAGCAAACATTTCATTTTGCCTCCCTGAATCCACTCTTCGGGAATTCAGCTTCTTCTAAAATCACTACTTAGGATGAGTTTGTTTGCCTTGTCTTTTCAATAAACTCCCACTGGCCCCAGAACACCATTCACCAAAATGAACGGCACTTTGTTTCTACCTGTAATTATAGTAACAGAGAAGGAACGCTGCCGCACAATGAAATATCAGCGTGAACCAGTCATTGTGTAAGGCATGAGACTTTGGCTCACTCATTATGCCGGCGAGTTCGTATTATGGAGAATAATTATAAATGTTTTATACTGAGCTGTACATCTTCATTCACATTACATCTTAATAGGAAAAGGAACATCTTGGAAGCACTGTCTTTGGATCAGATGTGCTGCCTTTGAAATAAGTGTCCTAATTAGAGCAGTCATCACTTAACATTAATTTAATGAACATTCTCGTTTGTAATGAAAAGGTTGCCAAAGAGAATGTAATGCTGTTAAAACCACAAATCTCCAAAAGAACAGGAGCTGGGAGGGTGTGTGTGGAGGCAGAGTGGAAGGGATAAAAAACTCCATAAAGAAAGGATAGATAGAAAAGGAAAACACAAAATGACTTATTTTAGTTATTTAACAAAATTTATATGCAGCTTGATCGTAAGGAAACCCCTAAGCAGTTTGCAAAAAATATAAAACCTTAATATTCTAGGTAAAAAACTCTTTCAAAACAGGTATTCGAAAGCATCGAAAAGATGATTGCAGTTGACAGTAGCTAAAAGGAGATAAAACACCTGTGACTTCTACATCTGAGCTAAACAAAAAAGTTTTAAGCATTTGGCAGAAAGAAAACAGCAAAGGCACTTGCTTGATGTCTATAGGCGAGAAGTTCCAAAGTGAAGGTTCTGCCAGACTGAAAGATTGATTTCCAAAAGTGGCACCTGTAACAGGGCCAGTTCTGCATATCCAATTGGACAAGTGAGCATATATGAGGTAAGGCAATCCAGCAAGTATACTGGTCCCAAGCTGTTTCTGTACTAATAGTAACACTTTTACCCAGGAGCAAAGCAGCAACCAGTGCGGATCTCTGAGAAGAGTTGTTTTATGCATACTGGGTTTCTTTCCTGCCTGCAACCACGCTGCAGCAACCTGCAGCTTCTGGATCAAATGCAAGAACATTTCTGGGCAAACAGTGGGTCATTTTGAAACTCCTGCCCTCATGTTAGGTGCCAGATTGCTGCTAAAATGCTCCCCTTCACTCTCCTCAACCCTCTCCCCACCTCCACAAATAGTTGATATCACTTCAGATAGCGTAGAACTGAACAGTGTCCTTCTTTTTGGTTTCACTGATAGCCTTCTTGCTTAAATGTGTAGTTTCTGTTTTGATATTTCAAATGTTCTATTTGTTTTATCTTTGTGAGATGCCTTGAGTGGCTTTTCTGACATCGATAAATATTTAAGAAGAAAAATCCAAGGCCTGCAGACATTACCTCTGTGGTTTCTGACAGCCTATTTTATTGCTATTTTGGAAAAGAAAGAAGAAAGAATTCCTCTGGAATCCTAAAAGCTCTTATAGATAGGTATTTCTGTTGCTTATTATTTCCTGAGCTATAAAAAGCTAATTACTAATTATGTGGGCGTGCCTTAGCATTGCATTTACTCATTTTGAATTCAAAGTAAGAAGATACTATGAAGGAGATGTGTGTGTGAGCATATGAAATAGCTTGCTAGATAAGTTCCTAAATAAGAACACCAGAGGAATTGGATTTTCACACAGAACGGGCAGTAATGGGAATTGGTTCTTTACAGTATCTGAGCAAATTCATGAAACCATCAGTAATTCCTTTGTTTGTTTAGTGTGATGAAATGAATATTATACACATGGCTGAATGAAGTGGGATGGTATCTTCCATTTTTAAAGCTGCAATCTTGGGAGCTGTTAGTTAGTTGGCACCGCCGGGGCTGAAGTCAAACCACTGCATTAGCAGTACCAAAGTGATGTCCCCAGGACACAAGGCTGGGCAGTGTGTATGGAAGCCCTCTTGGCCTCGCTGGTGTGGTCCATATGTTTGGCCCCACCTTGGCTGCAGGAGTTGCTGGAAGGAGGTGTACAAGGCACCATCCATCCATCTTAGGGACTCCAGATTTTGATTTACTCCTTGGCTTTATCTCCTGAAGATATCCTGCAAGGCAGAGGAGATTTAGGATAAGAGTTTTCCTTCTCCTAGATCGCCTACCTTCCCAGGTTGACGAGCCCCATCTGCCCCTCACATGCAGAAGCCACCTTCCTGACCATTGGACCCACTATCGGCCTCATCTGTTCACTCCTCTGGAGGCAAGTCCCTAACTCTCTCAGAGTTTGAGACCCATCGGCTACCCTCACCTGCTTTAGCCAGCCAGTTGAAGCTGTTTCCCAGGGAGTGGCCACTGTTGCAATGTTGACAGCTTCTAGGAGCCTCAGGTGAGAGCTGAGTACAGAGTGGGGACCAAAGGTGGACAAACTACTCCAACATAAGCACAGTGTGTCCTCCACCCTCCCCTAACATCCCATATACCCCTCTTGAATTCAATTAAACTTCCTTCTGAGCAGACATGTAAATGTTATTTTTTTTCTGGCAACATTTGGTAATAATGTCCTCAATTTCTGTTAAAAAAAACCCCATTACACAGAGAAATTACATAATAAGGACAGATTGGCAAAATCAAATAGATAAAACTGGAAAGTTCTATATCATGTTTACATCCATGAACATATATCTTTGGATATATATATTTTAAACGAGAAACCATAAGCTAATTTTAATATGGGTTTCCTTGCAAAATGTCGAGCATTCTTTTAAAATGCACCAGCACAGCTTACCAACAGGAATATCCAGCAGCAATAAATTCAAGAGGTGAAGGAACAAAATAATATCCAGTTCAGGTTTCCGTGTTACACTTTTCACAAAACCTTTCAGATTTTTATCTAGTTGCATCAAAATGTGGCTTCATGTTTGTGACCTGCAAGGGGTGATGTAAACTTTTATTGCCCACATTCTAAGACTGCTGCTACATTTCCTGAGTGGAAAACTTGTCAGTCCACCTCTTATGCAACATTTTAGCCCTGTTGGTGAGAGATTCACCCTTTAAATGTGCACAAGAAAGCTCTGTTATGCATCTTCCTTTCTAAAACCCTTCATGAATTCAATGCTATGAAAAATGCAAGTTTTGGCTTCCTATCGAACTAGCCAGTTTTAGAGTAACTGCATCTCAGTTGTTACGTTTGCTTATATGCTGGACTCTTACATATCAGGCTTTCTGTGCAGGGACTATTTTCTATGCCATATGTATGTGCTGCATTTTAAAACCATGGTGCCATGTGCCTTGACTGGCATTTATTCCTGTAGATCAGGGGTCAGCAACCTTTTTCAGCAGGGGGCCGGTCCACTGTCCCTCAGACCTTGGGACGGGGGGGGGGGCGGACTATATTTTTTGGGGGGGAAATGAACAAATTCCTATGCTCCACAAATAACCCAGAGATGCATTTTAAATAAAAGCACACATTCTACTCATGTAAAAATACACTGATTTCTGGACCATCTGTGGGCCAGATTTAGAAGGTGATTGGGCCAGATCCGGTCCCCGGGCCTTGGGTTGCCTACCCATGCTGTAGATCAAAGTCAGCAATATTGCCTTAAGACTAACAGCAAGGAGCAAGTAGAGGCTTAAAAAAAAGCAGTGTGTTTAATAATGGTAAGAAAATTGATTTGTGGCTGCTAGTATAAGTCAAAACTGGTTTTAGCATGGAAGGGGAACTCATAATTGAGTCAGTAAAGCAAGAGATTCTAAATCTCAGGATTGTGGGCCCCACTTTGGGCGAAAAGATTCCTGCATTTCAGGGGGTTGAGCTAGATGACCCTTGTGGTCCCTTCCTACTATAAAATTATATGATTCTATGTAGCCAGAAGGCTATCTAGAGAAAACCCCCACGATGCCGGGGTTACAAATCCACCACCCACAGTAGATCAACTAACTACAGAGTAGTGTGTCTCCATCTGAGTACAGGTGCCCTGGATGAAGGTTCTTTCAGGGCAAATTTATAGACTATTCAGTTTAAAACTTTTTATAGACCAGGTAGCTGCATGCTGTGTGGTAACTGTATCTCTGCATCGCTACTCACGAGGCTATGTTTTAGGATTATCCCAATGTGCTCTAAAAAATGTGTTTGGTTTATTGATAAGCTTTTTGAAAAACAGCACCACACCCCTCCCCTTGTTATCTATTAGATTGTTACACTTTCAGCTCTGATATAGATTTAACAATTGTGCTAAAATTGTGTTAATCTGCCCATCAGGATGTGCATCACCATGCCTATTAAGGACACAAGCCTGTTGGGAATCAATGGATATTTAATTATAGCATTTTATGAAATATTATTTTTAGAAGTAGACTGCTATGCTTGCTTTTAGAAAAATTGTTAGAACCTGTCCTGGAGCCGTCCAGCATACAGATCTGCACTGACAGATTTGTAGTAAAATTCATTGTTCTTATTTTCAGTATGTAAATATAACACAACTGAACTGAGGAAAATGCTTTAGCCTTACACTTTGAGGATTCCATTGGTGTGTGTATATGCTCCAAAGGACGTCCCAAATGCCAGTTCTTTTCAAAGTCTGCACTTGATGTTCTGAGTCTGAGGCTCTGATATTCCAAAGTCCAGTGCTTTGAGGAACTGATACATTACATTTTCTGGAGTTATCCTTAGTTCCATGATATTGCAGCTGTCAGTGTGAATGGCTCCAAGGAAAATGATATGATGCCATTTTTATTATTGTTTATATTGTAATTTCCTTCAACCAGGCAACTTCCTAGGATTTTTATTGGCCAAAACAGCTGATCCACAATAATGCATAAATCCTGATCAATGAGTATTTGATCAAAAGAGGGATGCCAGCAATTGCAATGCCACACTTACATTGTCGCACACCATTCAGGAATTGTGGTTTAGCTTATCCACTTATTATGTCAATCAACCTTTTGATGCTGAATCACATGAACTGCTTATGTTCATAACTACCCACACAGCTCCTCATTTTCCTAGCTTTAAATATTTAACGTATAAAGGTGTGAGTGGTTGGTGTAGTTGAAAATGAAGCTGCCGTTCTTGGTAGACTTTGACTTTAGTTGCAGCCCTGGAAAGTCCTTCAGTGTTGCCCCTGATTTGCTCCTAGTGCATTGAAGCTGAAGAAGAGTTGCATGCCCAAAGCCAGGCAAGTGATAATATGCTTCATGACTTTTCACCAAGTTTCCCAGCTCTGAGTTTGATACAATAACAACCAGACCACACTGGTTTTTCAAGAGAAATAAACAAGGCAGAGGGCCTTCTCGGTAGTGGCACCCACCCTGTGGAATGCCCTCCCACTAGAGGTCAAAGAGAACAACAATTACCAGACCTTTAGAAGGCATCTCAAGGCAGCCCTGTTTAGGGAAGCTTTTAATGTTTAATGGATTTCTGTATTTTAATGTTTGATGGATTTCTGTATTTTAGAATTTCTGTTTTGTTGGAAGCCGCCCAGAGTGGCTGGGGGAACCCGGCCAGATGGGCGGGGTATAAATAATAAATTATTATTATTATTATTATTATTATTATTATTATTATTATTATCTTAAGATGTAGTTTAATAAGCATTCCACCCTTCGTCTGAATTTTAGGTGTATTTTTGTTGTTGTTTAGTCGTGTCCGACTCTTCGTGACCCCAGGGCCGTCTTAAGCGCCCCTGGTGCCGTGGTGCGCCGGATCCTTCCGGCGCCCTCCCGCCCCGTTTCCCAGCGCGGCAGGCGGGTGGGCGCCGCTGCGCGACGGGCGGGCAGACACAGCGCGGTTGCTGTGCGCGGCGGACCGGCCAGCCAGCAGGTGGGCGCAGCTCGCGGCGCCCTCCTGGCGGTCTGGCATCGTGGTGCCCTGCGCCACCCAGCCTGGCCGTAGGGCCGGCCCTGCGTGACCCCATGGACCAGAGCACACCAAGCACTCCTGTCTTCCACTGCCTCCCACAGTTTGCTCAGACTCATGTTGGTGGCTTCGAGAACACTGTCCAACCATCTCATCCTCTGTCATCCCCTTCTCCTTGTGCCCTCCATCTTTCCCAACATGAGGGTCTTTTCCAGAGAGTCTTATCTTCTCATGAGGTGACCAAAGTATTGGAGCCTCAGCTTCAGGATCTGTCCTTCCAGTGAGCACTCAGGGCTGATTTCCTTCAGAATGGATAGGTTTGATCTTCTTGCCATCCATGGGACTCTCAAGAGTCTCGTCCAGCACCATAATTCAAAATATCAGCTAGGAATTCCTTAATAGTGGCTGTGGAAAGCAGCTTTTAAGGCCTTTTCTGATCTCTGGATCAGAAAACTGTGTTCAGTCTATATCTACTCCCCCTGTTATCAGGGGGATATCAGTATATCACACAGATGCCCCATGTACTAAGGAAAACGTATACTTTTTAATTAGAAAAAACACACACCGCTAAAAGCATGTAGTGGTCAAGAATTGCACATGCATTTTTGCTGCCAGAGAACACTGGTAAGACAGAGCAGCAGTGGGAACAGCGGAGGAGAAAGTGACTGTGATTTTAGTTGTGAGCAGTTGATCATTCATGTTTAACCATAGTTTGGCTTAGCATGACCAGGGGTTGTATACAGCAAAGGCGTCCTCTTCCCAGGAGGATTTCCATTTTATCCTGCACACCCCACCCCACCCCAGGTCAGCTAGAAAGGATCTGGGGGAAACCCAGAATAGATTTCTTGGGCACATGGAAGGCAGCAGGGAGAAGAGAGAGGAGAATTTGTGTTGTGGGAGCAGCAGTCCTTGCACAGATCAGATGAATTCACTGGGTACAACTCCATGCCTCTGTCTGTCTGTCTGTCTGTCTGTCTGTCTGTCTGTCTGTCTGTCTGTCTTAATTATTCACCTACAGATGTTCCTTCAAAACAGTAAAAGAAAAGCATGTCTTCAGTCTGTCCTAACTGTGCAAAGTTTGACCCATGAGCTAATATGTTGGATGCATTTGTTCCATCTTTGACTTTGAATGTGTAAAGCCTGACCCATGAGCCCTCCTGTCTTGGCAGGAGCAAATGTATCGGATGAGTTTCTGGTTTGTAGGTTAAAAGTAATCTCCATTTCATTGTATTTCTTGTAATATGGGGATCAACGCTACCAGGTGAGATAAATGTATTTCCAAAAGACTGACTTTGCCTGCCACATGGTGATCTTGTCATCTGTTATTAGTTTCCTCTTGATAGATGGCTGTGGATTCATTAGGTTTCATATCCCTTTTTTTGATCCCCACCTGAACTGGGTGTGATTCAGAAATGATTTAAAGCTGCAGTGCTTGGATTTTAGTCCTATTCACTGCAGTAGGCATACCAGATGACAAACAGAAATCAGAGACTGAGGAGCTGGAGTTTGCCCTGCCATCTCTCAGTTGCTTGTCGCAGCAAGAACTGGAAATGGATGCAGAAAGACTCTCATCAACTTTTGCTATGCTTTTGATCAGGGTGCTGTGTATAAAGGGGAAGCAATTAAACAGGCCAGGGAGATATTTTCATAATGACTCATCTGCTGAAATATGTAATTTACGAGAGAGGATTGTGGATAATATTGCTGTGTTGCATATAATAGGGAGGATGTTTTCTTATAGTAGTTGTCATTGTAGTCCTGAGGGGGAGAAAGAGCTGCAATGAGTTGACTTTCCCCTTGGAGGTAATTGATGGGTTCTGCTGAGAGAAAGAAATAATAGAATCATAGAACTGCAGAGTTGGGAGGGATCCCGAGGGTCATCTAGTCCAACCCCCAGCAACGCGGAAATCTCAACTAAAGCATCCAGGACAGATGGCTGTCCAAATTCTGCTTAAAACCTCCAGTGAATGAGAGTCAACCATCAGGCTTCTGATGTTGTTACAGTTACAAAAGAAAGTTATAAACAAGCATTTTAGCAGTCTGGGGGTTCTTTGTTGCAGAATGTTGCACAGTGCAGTACAAATGCAAATATGTTCTAAATTTCCCGTAGGATTTAGGGCCTCTTATCAAGCAGAGGTATCATCAGTGCACTGGGAAATTATATTTTATTTTATAAATTTATTAATAATCTTTCACATACATCTCAAGGCATTTCATAACCCCATAACAGAAACAACTAAAAGAGGCTTTGAAACATTGCAAATAAACCCTTTAAAACCAATAAAAAACTAAAGATGGGGTTAAACAATACAAACAATACAATACAATACAAATAATACAATACAAATAATACAATACAAATAAGCACCCAAGGTGCTTAAAAAAATTTCACACAAGAAATCAGCCAGATGGGAATCTTCATCATTATTCCATGCTTAATACTTGCACATTGCAGATGTAGGATTTTGCCCTTGAATCTTTCTCTTATCTAGCCTGGCCACTGTTTGGGCAGGATTTTGATGGTGATCTTTGTTTCTCTGACCCTTGCTCTCTTTTTCAGTTAGTCTCTAGATTACATGCATGCTGAATGCCAAGCCTCCAAGTGCTCATAGTGAACACAGTGGGAAATTCCATCTACCTAAAACTGTGATTTATGTAAGAGCCATTATTTCTCTCCCTTGTTTGGCTCCTCCCAACATGATTGCCACCATTATCTCCTCTGGCATATGGTTATTGTATTTCCAGATGTCATAATTTGATCATAGGAGGCACCAACTATCCCACATACGATTTGAGAAGCCCATCTGCCGTTACAGCTTAATATTGTCACAATATTTTCACTCTGCTTTACTTTCCAAATGGCAGAACCTTTGTAAAACGGTTCATTTGCCTCCTTTGTTTAGGCATGATTAGTATTACTCTCTCTGTGGAAATATAACTTGAATCTCAGAACTGGGGCTCTCATTCCAGATCATGTCTAATACAAGGCACTCAGTTCCATGTGCAGTTTTTTAAAAAAACGTTGCACTCTAGCAAAATTTCCTTTATGCCGTTTCAAAAACTGAGCTACTAATCTCAATTGGTTCTTCTCTGATGCTGCTTGTATAAGAGACACTTCATACTTGGCACGGGAGTCATGCTTGCAACAGCCACACCAATGTTATGGTGGTGCTCCCCACATCAAACACACCAAATACAAAAGGCAGGTGCATAATTCTAAACATACAGTGGAGAGCCTTGGTTGGCTGCATGGGCTTCCTGCTTGCCCTTTATATGCTTCCTATGGGTTGTAAAACCAGTTTAGCAAAGGGCAAACGTGACTGACATGTGAAGTGTGATGAACATCTATATCTTCCTTCAGTTACTGGAACCTGGTCTCTGTATTTATAACCTTAGATGTCAAGGCTGTAACTCCACTTATTATTATTATTATTATTATTATTATTATTATTATTATTATTACCAGGGGGACTCCTTACAGGGACCCTCCCCCAGTCATCCTGACCAGCACTTCGCCCAGTGACAGCACTAGCAGCGGGTCAGGAGGAGGGAATGAGGAATGGAGCGGGGTGGAGAGAGGGCTCTCAGAGCCTAGGCACTGACCCAGCTGGCCAGAGAGGGAAGGGCAACGCTCCAGTCAGAGGACGGGAGAAGGAACGCAGCCCTTTTTGGCGCCCACATGCAGGGCTAGGGGTAGGTGCCTTGGGGTGCCCAGGCTTTTGTGCTGGCCAAAGAGCCGGAAGCAGCTATTGCCGGATTCTGAATCGGACTAGGCAGTCATGTTTTCTGATATCTCTGCACTGTAAATAATATGCACAATAAAACTCTGAAAGATAGAGCAGACTGGAGCGTATTTACTCAAGAGCAGCCACAACAATCCCCTGACAATTATTTTATATATATATAAAACAACAACAACCCACCTTCCCTCCAAGGGACCCAAGGTGACATGCATAGCTCTCCCTACCCACAACAACAACCCTCTGAAGTAGGCTAGGCTGAGAGACAGTGACTTCCTTTTCCTCACAGTGATAATAATAATAATAATAATAATAATAATAATAATAATAATAATAATAATAATATATTATTTATACCCCACCCATCTGGCCGGGTTCCCCCAGCCACTCTGGGCGGCTTCCAACAAAACATTTAAATACAGTAATCCATCAAACATTAAAAGCTTCCCTAAACAGGGCTGCCTTAAGATGCCTTCTAACGGTCTGGTAATTGTTGTTCTCTTTGACCTCTGGTGGGAGGGCATTCCACAGGGTGGGCGCCACTACAGTGCTCTCTTTTTTGCCCATATTTCATTGCAGCTATTTCACCACAAATTCCTAGTCCAATACACTAACCACTACACCACACTGGCCGTGTTTTAAACTTTTCTCCTTGTGCGCCACTTACCCAGTCAAGATCCCCATTTCAGCAGATCCTTGTTCCGCAATGGAAAAATGCACAGGCACCTGTGGTTTCCCCCCCCCCTCCATTGGACAAATATGCTTCTGGGGTGGGATAAAGTGGCTTTGATAGGGAAAATAGCATGGTAGAAATAGCTGCCATCCAGCTACTCCTGTGAGCAGAGTCACAGCCCCTCACACTGGAAAATACAGCCAAAGATCTCGTGTGTAATGTGCAGCTTGGCTCAGTGCACCTGAGGTAGACCATGGTCAGAAAACGGAAGCACTCCTACTAAGCGGGGATAAATTTCCAAACTAGTTTTAACGGGTGGTGACATTTTACTGTTAATTACTGTCTGAAGGAGTGTGGCCCTGTTGCAAATAGGAGACGAGCCAATTGGCCTCTTATGTTCAGGGTCAGCTTTCAGCTTTGTGTTTAAATCTGCTCACCTGGAAGATTGACTTTTTAAAGAAAGTTTGTTTGTATATGCCCTTATGAAACCGACTATTTCTTTACCAAGGTGTAATGGGTGCTGTTGAAGCAATAGTTTCTGTTCTGCTGAAATTGCATTTAGTTTGTCAGACCTTGCTAAGAGAACACGAGAGAAATGTGATCAAATGAATTCTGAAGTGCTAGGCGGCTGTCGAAACACAGAAAGTAACTGATGATTCTTTCTCTGCTGAAAAGTCATGATTCCTGCCTACTATTTATAGCTGGTTGCTTCCAAAACTGGGTTAGGTGTGGTGTTTCCATCAAAGTACAAAGAGTTATGAGCTTCCCGTCATTCACAAAAGCCTCAAGTTATTTTCTGCAGGTAGAAGACTGATGCACAATACAATATATATATATGCTGCAATCCTATCCCCACTCTCCCAGGAGTGAGTCCTGTTGAATTCAATGAGACTTACTTCTGAGTAGAGGATTGCGCTGTATTTGAAGGACTAGCGTTAAGCATTTAATATTGTGATGAATGAATTGTGATGAATGAATAGCAGCCTTATACTGCAACTCTTTGCAATGAAACACATAATAACTTAAATGATCAGATGACAAGGCCATGACTAGCTGACCCTACATGTGGAATGGAGCCTTGAAGGTCCTGGCTTTCAACCTCCTACCTAAATTTTATATTTATGTGCATGTTTTACCTGAGCTCCGCCTGACGGCTGGTTTTGTCCTTGGTATTAAGAGCTGAGGAAGGGAAGGTGGTGGTGGTTTTTGTTTTGTATTGTTGCTATGCTCTGGACATTCCCACTTTGACATTGTTGGGACAGTCTCAGCATTTAAAGCACAAGCATCCTGGGGACTTTGGCTTGTTGAGGGTGTTGGAAATTGTAGCTCTCTGTGAGAGGTAAGCTACAGTTCCCAGGATTCTTGCGGGGGTGGGGGGTTAACTTAATTATGCTGTAATTGTAGTTAACATGTGTATGCAGCCTGTGTCACGTATTTGCGTGCCCTAGAACCCATTTTGAGGGGCTTTCTACTCTTTGGGGGACATAATTAATCTGTACACCTTGAGGTGTTATGAAATAGGCAGAAAAAAACGTTTTTGTTTGTGAGTAGACCCCTTTTATTTTAAAGTGATTTGGCACCCAAATGACGCAAAGCTGTCATAACCAGAAAGCTGAAAATTTCCTTTTCACATTCCAAACTTTTCACAAGCTGATGCCCGTTGGTCGGCGGAGGCTGTGTGGCTGTAGGGAGAGGGACAGTCTTGAAATATATTGTGGTGGAGGATGCGGGAGGGGGGTGGAACATAACCTCTATTTGGGGCTTGAAAGCCGCATTCGTTTCCTGACAGAACACAATTTCATGGTATCTTTGGCACCAGAGCCAAACTATCCGTTGAGATAAAGGTTCAGTCCAATACCTTCAATGCTGTGAGATATAAATCGGGGGGGGGGGCACTTACTAATCTGTGCAGAGGCAGTAGCTGCTTCAGCTGTGTTGGTGTCTCATTTTGAGAGTGAGGAGAAATGCAAAATCCTACTCTATGTGCAGCGCCTGGGTCAGGGCCAGCTGTTTCACTCTCTGAGGCAGCAAGTCAAGGTGCATCGTACGCAGGGACAACCAAGTTATTTTGGCACCTGAAGCAGAAAACCCCACAAAATAGCTTTCTGGGCTTTGCCTTTAATGACACCCAAAATCAGCCACTGGCTTACTACTACTACTACTACTACTACTACTACTACTACTACTACTAATATAGTGGTTGCCTTTTCTTGAGATGCTACAGCCTGATTACTGTATGGGTTATTAATTATTATTATTTATTTATACCCCACCACCTGGCTGGGTTTCCCCAGCCACTCTGAACGGCTTGCAACAGAATATTAAAAACACGATAAAACATCAAACCTTAAAAACTTCCCTAAACAGGGCTGCCTTCAGATGTCTAGATGTCTTCTAAAAGTCAGGTGGTTGTTTATTTCCTTGATATCTGATGGGAGGGCGTTCCACAGGGTGGGTGCCACTACCGAGAAGGCCCTCTGCCTGGTTCCCTGTAACTTCGCTTCTTGCAATGAGGGAACTGTCAGAAGGCCCTCGGAGCTGGACCTCAGCGTCTGGGCTGAACGATGGGGGTGGAGATGCTCCTTCAGGAATACTGGGCCAAGACCATTTAGGGCTGCGGTTTGTTGCCATCCGTCCTCTCCTACAGAGCAGCCACATAATCTATTGAATCAACAGATAGAGTCTGGGACTGGGATAAGAATTCGTATGTTCAGCAGGTCCGGAATAGAGTTGGATTCTGGCTACCACTGGAAAGCTATTGATTCTGACACCCGAACTGGCAGTTTTACCAGTGCCACATAATAATCTTTCCACGCTTGCAAAGCATTGATCCTTTCATGTAGTAGCAATGACCTTCCTGCCAATTCAGAATAGGCTAGGAACCTTCATTGCAATGTTTCTGGTGCCTGCTGAAAACATTTTTTGTTTAGGCTAGCTTGCCCAGACATGTGATTTTAATATATCTATCTGTATAGAAGTCCACTTTACCTATCTTTTGATAAATGTTGTGTCTACTCGTTTTGAAAGTTTGGTTTTACACACACACACACACACACACACACACACACACACACACACACACACCACTGCTTCTTGCTGCAATCTGGATCAGTTCAGCTTAAATTGTGTCTATCCTGTGCTGACAAGGTTGTAGCCAAAGATGGTGTCTTCAAGCTGAGATGATTCAGGCAAAAGATAATTGTATTTGACTCAGTTGCTTATGAAAAAACATTGCTCCTTTGCATGACAATTCCTTGCTGCACTGTCTTGATTATGCAACCATTTTTTAATAAATAAATAAATAAATAAATAGATGATAGATAGATAGATAGATAAATAAATAAATATCTCTTGGGCCCTTGACTCCTTTCCAATCTAGTTTCTATTACCCTCTCATGGGTTGTTCTTTCCTTGGATTACATTCCCACAGCTTGACTGCAGCCTACACTGCATTGCCCTGTATTTTCTGTCATCTACCTTAATGTGTGTCCTGGGCATCTGTCATGTGAGAAATCTTCTTGGCAACCAAGAAATGCTGTGAGCTACATGTCCTCCTTCTCTGTGTAGCAGAGCTGGATTATGGCAGCAAAATTACTTGTACAAAACCAAAATCCAAAATGGTTATCATCAGACAAAATCCATATTCTGCAGGCACATTGGATAGTTCAGCACTGTTTTGGGCTGATTTCTAAGAGATCCAGGTTGTAACTATATTACAATTATGTCCAATTTCTGCACCCAGAACCACCAGCGTAGCTGCCTGTATTTACATACTTTGTACTGGTTGAGATCATATATATTATTATTTTGCAGAGGGGCAGTTGGGAGTCATTGTGGTATGTGTGTACCAAGGAGGGGTGTTGGTTATGTTAATGTTATTTATATTTACTTTGAATCATGACCACATACCCGATAGCAGGGGTCAGCAAACTAAGGCCCACGGGCCAGATCAGACCCAATTGCCTTCAAGATCTGGCCCTCGGACTGTCCGTGGATTGGCGAGGGGATTCTGTTCATTCAGGCTGCACCATTTCCCCTCCTGCGCCTTCCCATTTACCCCCCCTCTCCCTCACACACATCGCGGTGGCCCTTCCTCCCTCCCTCCTCCTGGCTTCTCCCTGCCCTGCCTAGAGGAGGAAGGGGGCTGGGCTGAGCTGGCTGAGCACCATTTTAAGCAGCCCCTCTCTGGAGCCAGCCCTTTCGCACCGCTCATCTTCCCTCCGCCATTCCACCACCACCCTGGTGTTCCTGTGGGCCAGAGAGTGGAGCGGACGAGCTCACTTTGCCTACCCACGAGAAGCGGCAGCAGCGGTGGTGGTGGTGGCAGTCCCTGGGAAGGTAAGCGCAGTGGCTGGGGGTGGGGGTGGAGAGGAGGACTACTTGCCCCACCACCTCTTCTTCCAGCTCCCTTCCCCAGTGCTGCTTCTCCAGCCCGCCACAAGGTCTGAGGGACAGTGGACTGGCCTGCGGCTAATTTATTTTTGCCAACCCCTGCCTGATACAGTAGACTTCCCTGCCTGTTGTCCTCCAGATGTTATATAGACAACAACTTTCACCCTCCTCCAGCCAGTGTATTATCTGAAGCTGATGGATGTTGCAATCCAAACAATCTGGAGGGCACTGGGTCAAGGAAGGCTGCTTTAGAGTTTTAAGCATGTAGCGGGGGGGGGGGGGAATACACACCACCATACGTAAAACCAAGTTTTCCTTTGTGACCATACTTTCTATTTTAGAAAACCAAGATATATCATTAGAATTCTGTAGAAGCGCCCCAATTTTGCATTGCTTTCCACAGCCAGGCCATAGATCACAATCCCAGTTTATTCCACATTTCCTTCTGTTTCTAATTCCTATGGAGCAGAGAACTGCCTGTTTGCTTCTGGGCCCAATTCAAGGTGCTGGTTTCAACCTTTCAAGCCCAAAATGGGATATGACCCAATTAACCTCTCCCTGTAGCAGCCTGCCAAACTCTTAAGATCTGCTGATGAGGCTCCTTTTGAAGTGTTTGTCAGTGAGGGAGGAAACCCTGCTCTGTCATGGTACCCTGGCTGTGGAACACCCTCTCTGCAGAAGTATGGCTGTCACCAACGTCATTAACTTTTCGATGCCAACTCAAAAAAATTGTGTCTGCTCTGGGCACTTTAGTTGCATAACATGGCCTACTGTGTTTTAATGACTTAAAGTTGTTTGGACTGCATTTAATAGTTTTTATTTCATGGTTGTAGGACCATTTTTGGTTGTCTTTGATACACCACCCTGATATCTAATGGATGAAAAAGTAGCCCTGTTTAGGGAAGTTTTTAATATTTGATATTTTATTGTATTTTTAATATTTTGTTGGAAGCCGCCCAGAGTGGCTGGGGAAACCCAGCCAGATGGGCAGGGTATAAATACCTTATTATTATTATTATTATTATTATTATTATTATTATTATATCTAAAAACTTTTAGCATACCAAATTCCCATGAAAAAATTGTATTTGTAAAGGGAAAGCAAAAGGAGAGGCTAAATTCATTCTTGTCCAGTGGCTTCAATTTTGACATTTCATTTAAGTCTACTGTGTGAATTGCAGGTCCTTCTTGTCTGGTTGCTCTCAAATGAAGGATGTGTCTGACCTTGGCATTACTTTTAATACTTAACCCAGCTGCACCAAAGCAGCAGGGTGATGCTAAAGACATGAAGAGTGTTGTCACATTGTGTTCTCCTGACCCAGGTCCAGATAACCAGTTACATAATCAGAGGCAATTGCTTGGGGGAAGAGATAGAAACGCAATGCTGTCCTGGTATGTCGGACAATGAATGGAAATGGCTCCAACTAGCATAGACCATGTCATCACATAATGGATATTTCCAAGTCTTGATATATGGCCTAGGTAGGCTGAAACTTGGATATGAGGATTGATAAACCCTGAAATGTCTTATTGCTTTATCCATTTTTTCGCATTTGAGAAAAGACAGTACATAACTCTTTGTTCTTTGATTTCTTTTAGTTGTGTTGGTGTAGAAGAAGATGAGGCTCCAGATATTGATATCTACCACTGTCCAAATTGTGAGAAAACCCATGGAAAGTCTACTTGTAAGTATACAGTAGTCCCCTGACCAATAGAGTCCTTCTGTTACATTGCAAGTACTGTACTATTCTCTTACCCAAAATATTGTATGGCTTGTATCATTGTGCATGCAGAACAATTTCCGTGAGCATAATGAAGCTTCCTCTCCCCCTCCTGACTCCTCCTCCACCCTGAGCACCCCCATAGCTGGTTCTGGCACATGGGTGAAGAGGAGGCAAGTGAAGCTCTGTGGTGCTTGCAAAAAACATTCTGCATGTGCGATAATTTAGTGGAATAAAGTCTGATACAGAAGTGGAATATATAGGACTAAGCCTGGCCCAGCTCTAGGGGTAGTCTCAGTGGCGCAGGGCGCTAGGGCGCCGGCCGGCAGGTGGGTGCTGCGCGGCAAAGGGCACCGGAGCGATTTTCGCGCCACGGCGCCACGGCGCCCGACCTGCTTGAGACAGCCCTGGACTAAGCCCATATTTTCTGTTTATGATAAATACCTTTAAAAAAGCATGGACAACAAACTGATGTTGTTATTAAATATTTTTGGTTAAAACTCGGGTAAGCACAGATTCAAACAAACATGCAAATTCATTATCTGATGACTGAAATGCCAAGTGATAACTTATATGGGTAAATGGACCCTCACAGACAGATCTTTCATAGTTCCTCACATTGGTTTAAAATAATTGATTTTCAGCCAGCTCAGTTCGCCCATCCACCTCCCAGCCATCAAGAAAAATCTAGAAAAATCACAGGAAATTTTTTGAAATTCTTTAGCTCTTGGGAGTAAGCACTATTCAACTAAGCAGGGTTTAACTTCCAAGTAAATATGCATGGACTTACTTCTGAGTAAGGATAAGATTAGAAATATGACATTTTCTTGCTATGATACAGCAGGTTGTGTTAAGGCAGACAGTCAAAAACACTTTAAGAAAGGGTTCAGCATATTTGCCTTCTTCGAGGTAGGTTTAAAAGGCTCAACTCTTAGAGAAAAACACACACATCAGAAAAGGGTTGCATAAGTCAATTGTAAAGGGAATAATTTTCCAATTGAATAACTTATCTGGAAGAGAAGCAATGTGGCAGAAAATTCTCCTTGTCAGTAATGACCTCCTTTATAAGAGATAAAATGTTAATTTTCCTTTTGCCGTCTTGGATGAAATTCTTCAGTAACAACACAGCAATGTATATGATATTTAATTCCTCATAATTTAGGAGTGAAAGATAAAGTGAATAAATGACTAAAAATGAATGGATAGATAAGACAGAAGTGTATCAGCTGGAAGTGGGGAATTGAGATGCGAACATATATCAGAGTATTTCAAGTTTTATTGGATGATTTTAACGTAGGGTTTATGATTTACCTAACAAGAGAACCTCAATAAAACGCTGAGTGAGGGGCAGGGGAAGGAATTTGCTACCTCAGGTTGCAATATGTTTGTCTGTCTAATATTAATATAGGTTGATAGTGCAGTTCCGTTCTTTGCCACACAAATATATGATTTATCTTTTACTGTCCTCAACGTATTTTGGGATCTGTAGAACACACCCCTTTACCTTGTCTGTTTTTATAGGCCTCCTGTGTAAAGGGAATGAGGAACCGCTAGTGCTCAGGATCAAAGTTAAACAACTTTTCAAATAAGACAATAAGTGTAATATTCCAGTTATTATGACAACTGTGTTTTGGGGAGAAATCTAGTATTGAATACTTTGAGCACATTTTGGCTTCTTAATACTCAACAAAATCTGGCCGTGGCAATTTGCTGTACACAGTCAAATATCTGCTGGGAGTGTAGACAAAACAGGGCATTTCTATTAAGTATTTTGTGGTTTTATATCTTGATTTTATTCTGTGAGCTGCCCTGAGACCTCCAGGTATAGGGCGGTATAAATAATAATAATAATAATAATAATAATAATAATAATAATAATAATATACTGTAAAATCTGCACATGATTTTCATAAAGTAGACTCTTAAAGGCTTTTAACTAAAGTTGGCATTCCATGGTGTGACACAGCTGGGTTTGGATGATTTTTTGATTTCAAAATAATAATTCCCAAAATAAGATTTGGGAAAATGACAAATGCTGAGGAGCAGTTAAAGCAAATGGGGCTGCCTGCCCTCAGCCAACCTACACCCCTCTTTCTTTCTTTCTTTCTTTCTTTCTTTCTTTCTTTCTTTCTTTCTTTCTTTCTTTCTTTCTTTTCATTTCATTTATAAACTGCCCTTCATCATAAGATCTCAGGGTGGTTCAGAGAGTAAAATACAGGATAAAAACATGAAAATAAGGAAAACAAACCAGAGGATCGCACTGAATATCAGCTCCCTCCTCCTTAGTCTAAGTGTTTATCAAATTTGAGTCCACAGCTGTAGGACTACAACTCCCTTCATTGCTTGCTAGCTGTGGACCCCAAGTTTGAGAAACACGGGTCTAAGTGCTGATTTTGTAGAAGTACTAATCAGAGAATAGGATGGGGGCAAAACTAGAATTCCTTGGATCTGCCTCTTACATTGGCTTTGACGCTACATACTGTTTAACTCCCTGCCCTGTCTGCCCTACCAATCCCAATGGACACAAACCAACACTGTGGAGACACACACCTTAATATAGGGACTAAATAAAATAATGCTGGTACTAGTCATATCTATTGTTGGCTTCCATCTGTCTCGGGAAACAATGGAGTACTGGGCCCTTGTGGGTGAAGTCAAACTGTTGGAAGGTTACAGTGCCTGCTGTGGCTTGTAGAGACTGATGTGGGAGAGACATGTTTTGTTGCAGCTGGGGCAGATGAAGGCAGCCAGTTGTGCTGATGCAGATGTACCATGGCGTTTCTTCTCTCTGTGCTTCTTCTCCCAGCGGCCATTCCTTCTCTGGTCGCTCCTATGGGTGCACGACCTGACTGACTGAAACCCAAACCATGCCTTAAAAGTCAATATGCAAAACAGGCAAACCATAATTTGGGGCTCCTGATAGGAGTTGGTGTGGTGGGGTGGTGGCAGCACACACCTGGCCTCTGGTTGGTCACATCACTACTGCTTATGGGGAAGTAGAGGAGGCGGCAACAGAGATGTTGGTGCAGTGTAAAAGCATCAGCTGGAGCACCAGATTCGATTTGCATTCGCATCATGTTGACCTCAGCACTGCCTCACCTGTACTCCTCTTTCTCCATCATTGACTGGAGTTCAGGTGAGCACCCCTGTTCACCACACTGTCTGCTACTTCTCCGCTTGTATTTTCTGTCTGCTCTGAACAACAGCTGAAACTGTGTGTACAATTTCAGTTCTAAGTTAGTGAGATTGTTACGAGGTGTACATCAGCCTGGATATCTGCCCACCACATGCATAGATAAACCCAGCGTATCCTATGGAGAGCAATGGAGTCGGGGCATGCGATTGTTTAAAATGTGTGTATACCCAGTATAGAATTTGTCACATCACACCAGGAAGTAGAAAATAATTGGTTTATTCCATGGAAGTGAAGGACAGAGCATGCAAGTGCTACTTTAGATAGCAAGTTGTGAATATGTGGGCAGGGACTATGATTCACAGAATATCATTAACATTCCCTAACTACCCCAAACCTAGAGAGTTGAGTGCAACAGTTTGCCACTGACTCACACTAAAGAGGAAAAAAAACTAAATTGGGGGCAGGCGGAATACCTGATCTTGGAGCAAATGAGGCACAAAGTCAGGGATTTGAACTCTGTGCCTTCTGTGAGAGCAAAGTTTGTTTGTTTGTTTGTTTTACTGCTCATTAGCAAAGGATTGCAGGACGGTTTACATTATAAAAACATCAAAATGCACAACCTAACGATGAATGAAACATTAACGCCTGCCAACCCCCCTCAGTTCTCCCCTAGAATCCTGTGTCAGCAAGGCAACAGAATTCCCTCACCCATTCCTTTGGTTCATGGTCCAATGAAGTGTAGGGATGGCCCTTGAGATTGCTGAGGAGCAAAGAGGGGGAGCTGTGAGCTGACTATTGAAAAACTTGGGGTTTAAATATACTTTGGATCCAACTAACTAGGAGAAGGGAAGAGGCTTGCTTAGTGAGTGAAGAGCAAGACACCAAATCCTTCAAACTGTGTCTGTTCCTTCTGGTTTACTGTAGTCTTTCATAGCAGATAGATTTGAAGGGAAGGGAACGACCGTATATTTTGGAAGACCACGTCTTTATCGCTACAATTCCTGGATCATAAATCTACTCTTAAGAGAGACCTTTATTGTCTGCGTGAGGTCTGGTTCCTGCTGACAGGAGGCTGATAACTAGATCTTTTGGGCAAATGCAAGGATTAGTGCTCTGATTTCTTCTGCAACTCTCAGGGTCAGGATGTTAGCTGCTCTTTCCAGGTCATGTGTGAGAGATAGGAACTGTACCAGGGTCACAGTTACTTTACAAGGGGATGCCTTTTATATCAAACTTAACACCAACTGCACTAATGCCATGATCCATAGAAATAAACCATATCCACCCACTTCAAGCTATGGTTTCAGATGTCATACCATAGTTAAGCTTCCTTAATCGTGCTTCGACATTGTGTCTAAACTGACCCATGTAGACTAAAGTCCTAAATATACTCACTAGGCACTAAGTCTCATTGAACACAGTGGGACTGCCTCTAAGTAAGCATTTACAGTGTTAGTTATTTTCAGCGTGATCGCTCAGAAGTAAGTCTCCTTCTTTCAGCGGTGTTCTCCTTCATCTGATTTACTTACTGCAAGATTTGCAGCAAAGATAAGCACTCATTGTTATTATGAAAGTTGTAGGAATTTTTTTTTTCTTTTAAGAAAGGATGCCTAGTGCACACATTCCACGACAGATGCCTTCCAGATGTCAAACATAAAAATAACTTTCTCCTTGTACTTTCTACTTTACTATTGCAGCCTGCTGACTAGTTTTTAGGAAATTGCTTCCTCTTGGATGACATTTACAGTAATTTTGATTTAATTGCATTTGTGTAGGCAATGCTGAAGAAATGGACATTTGTTAAAAACGTGTTTCTTGGGATAATTCGGTGGAAGACAAAAGGTTTCGGTAGAGTCGGACCAGGGCCTGAGTTTTGCTGCAGTTGGGGGGAAAACATCAACTGCCTTTTAATTATTATTAGAAGCAAGTTTGTGAGGCCGTTGCTGGCAAAAGTTTTTTGAGGACTGGAATGCTAGTTAGAACTGGGGGACAAATCAGGGATGCATTCATTCATACAATACTCAGAGTGATATGAATCATGATAACTAGTAAGTGTGTCACTGTAGGACATGCGCATTGAGATCATGCTGTACATGTCAGCATCTTGGAGTAGGCATTCACTACTTCTCATTTGCAGATGGCGACCACCACTTATTCTCATGTTCTGTAAATTGGGAAGCTTTAATAACCTCACCCCATCACATCCTATTCCTGCCATGGTGAATACAGTGCCACTGCTTCCAGGAGGCCACTTCTGCTGATCTGTGTCACCCGCCCCCATGTGCCACCACCAATTTCCAATATCTTTGTTTCTGCATCCCACTCATGTTGTGACTCCTCTTTTCATACAAGTAACTGTGTTTTCCGCAGCAGAACAAAATAGCTTGTGGGATCCAGCAGCATAGCTGGCATGGGAATGGATGATCGCTCCCCACTGCTGCTCTCTGAAATTTGCCCTGTAGGTAGGAGCAGAACAACCAAAGCAACACTGTGCTTTCAACTCCCAGGACTGGTGCAAGAGAGGGTGCCATGTTGCTGTTGTTTAGTCGTGTCCGACTCTTTGTGACCCCATGGACCAGAGCACGCCAGGCACTCCAGTCTTCCACTGCCTCCCGCAGTTTGGTCAGACTCATGTTGGTGGCTTCAAGAACACTGTCCAACCATCTCGTCCTCTGTCGTCCCCTTCTCCTTGTGCCCTCAATCTTTCCCAACATCAGGGTCTTTTCCAGGGAGTCTTCTCTTCTCATGAGGTGGCCAAAGTATCGGAACCTCAGCTTCAGAATCTGTCCTTCCAGGGAGCACTCAGGGCTGATTTCCTTCAGAATGGATAGGTTTGATCTTCTTGCAGTCCATGGGACTCTCAAGAGTCTCCTCCAGCACCATAATTCAAAAGCATCAATTCTTCGGCGATCAGACTTCATTATGGTCTAGCTCTCACTTCCATACATCACTACTGGGAAAACCATAGCTTTAACTATACTGTACGGACCCTTGTCAGCAAGGTAATATCTCTGCTTTTGAAGATGCTGTCTAGGTTTGTCATTGCTTTTCTCCCAAGAAGCAGGCGTCTTTTAATTTCGTGACTGCTTTCACCATCTGCAGTGATCATGGAACCCAAGAAAGTAAAATCTCTCACTGCCTCCATTTCTTCCCCTTCTATTTGTGATGGGACCAGTGACCATGATCTTAGTTGTTTTTTTTTTATGTTCAGACCATATTTTGCGCTCTCCTCTTTCACCCTCATTAAAAGGTTCTTTAATTCCTCCTCACTTTCTGCCATCAAGGTTGTGTCATCTGCATATCTGAGGTTGTTGATATTTCTTCCGGCAATCTTAATTCCGGTTTGGGATTCATCCAGTCCAGCCTTTCGCACAATGAATTCTGCATATAAGTTAAATAAGCAAGGAGACTATATACAGTCGTACTCCTTTCCCAATTTTGAACCAATTAGTTATTCCATATCCAGTTCTAACTGTATCTACTTGTCCCACATAGAGATTTCTCAGGAGACGGATGAGGTGATCAGGCACTCCCATTTCTTCTGATACAGTCTTTCTTCTGATACAGGTCATTGATCAGTGTGACTAATGCTCTTTTTTAGTGCTCAAACCAGCTCTGAAACCAGACTTACATGGAATAAGATAATCAGCTTCCTCCTGGCATCCGTGGAGTACCATATAGCTGGCCCCGTTTATGTACTGAGACTACCTGTAAAATATACTACTTCATCAGTAGTTTCACAAGATGGTAATGCTATGATTACCACCTTCGTTAATGAAAGTGTGAACATTTGTAAAGCATTCCAATCCATAAATAAAGGAGGTTTTTGATGAATCTGCAAGGGGAAACTGGATTTTGGAGCCTAGATCAGTCCTCCTGACAGAACATGGAACTGCCGCAAGGGAGAACGCTGCATTTGATGAACGTAATAATCGCAGGTTATAGATGTGTGTTTAATCAGATTTTAATTAAGATGTCTCCTGTGAAAGTGACTGACTGAATTCTTAAAAGCAGGCCAGCAGACTGCATAAAAAGGTTCCTTTTCTCGGAGGAACTTCATTCTGCCATTGGGATGCAGCCCAATGGATGGGAGATGGACAATGTGTTCTACAATATGTTCCAAGGTGGGTGCTTAAGTCCTGTTATTTTCAGTTGCTGAGCATTGCCAGGTTTAGTGAAGCTATTTCAGGTGATTTTAAGTAGCGCTGTGCAACTGCTTCACTTGAATCTCAAGTTGAGGCAGGTGTATTCAGGTCAAAGGGGGGTCTCCCAAGGTGAACATAAGCAGGGGAGGGTAGAGGGTTTTTTTTAAAGTGATCTAAGTCAAAGAGACTATCTCCAAAATGATGGGGACGGGGGAAGGTAAACAACACCTTATAAGGGAAATGCCAGAAATTGTGTGATCAATGAAGAGTGGTTCATAAAAGATTTTAATGAATGTCTGTGTCTTCTTTTTCTATCCATCCTTTCTAAGTGAAGTACATTCATTTCTTTTATATGTATTTATATGCATTTCCTTTTATATGTATTTTTACAGCTTTTTTATATCAGGTTTTAATTTATTTGTTGTTTTGAGAGACTTCAGAGCAAAACATGTCAGATAAATTTAATTAATAATGAATACATGATATTTGCTCACTTTTAAAGAGAGTGATATTGGAGAGGAAACAGCTTTTATTAATTTATTATACCAGCTGCATTAGTCTTTTGTAGTTGCTTTTGTCAGTAATAGAAGCTGTTTGTTCATGCGCTGCAGTGAGCATTAAGTGTCATGCACATATAGTAAAGAAGAGGTTGACCCTATTGGGGGAACATCTCCCCCCAAAACTAAGTCTTTGAGCTTTTTTTAAAAAAATTACAGCACTTTTCAAAAATTGCCCTAGTTGCCATACGGCCAGGTTCCCCCAGACATTTTGCAAATTCGGCAAAAATCCACCCGGATGCCGTTTTGACAGTCTGATCTGGAAAACCTGGATGTATGGCAGCCCTAAACTAGTGGCTCTTCCCCAACTGCATATTCCTGATGCAATATCTTGGACATTTGCCTTCTATTTTTGGTGTTACCATTCCAGGCTGTCCTTACTGAGGGCGATTGAATTGTGCACATTTATTCTAGCTTTATTTATTTTCTTTGGCATTTTTGAAAAATTGACATTATAGGCAAAATAATTCTCATTTCTATTGCACGCTTGGTCACTCTCTCACATATTGCGCACGTGGATTCTCTAATATGCAGTCAGGCAGTGATTGATGGTGGATGGCGACACATAATCCTGAGCAGACTTCACCACCAAACAGGCACCAACTTGGCAATGTGACATGATAAAACCCTTTTGGAATCAGATCTTGGAAGAAATTTAAAAAAATATTAAAGTATAATGTAAAGAAAAACCCTGAAATTTTTTTATTGGGAATGATAGATGAAGGGATTAAAAAACCAGATCAAAAAATATTTTTCTATGCAACTGCAGCCGCAAGAATACTAGTTGCCACATATTGGAAAAAGACAAGATATACCAAATATTAATGAGTGGCAGGAGAAATTATTTGGATATGTAGATCTAGCAAAATTAACTAATTCAATCAGAGGCGGTGGCAAATAATATTTTGAACGAAATTGAGGAAAATCCGGAAATTACGTATATGAAGCAACAATGTCCCACATTAAAATCCTGGATTCATTTCTGAAGCTCTGTACTGTATGTAAGGATTATAAAACAAAAGGGGAAACAAGTGACGTTTAGAATGATGAGGAAGCAGTAACAAGTTAAAAATTTAAAGAGACCGAGATGAAGACCGGTGGAAGTATATGAAAGGAGAGGAAAATTCTATTTGTTTGACATGTTTATGAGATATATTTGATGTACGTTTTACTTTAGTTGAATTTGATTGAGAAAAGAGACTAGACAGGAAGGTCTAGCTGAATTCTGTATTAGATATTAGTTATTTTTCAGATGAAAATATGGAAGTATTGTATGCATTCTTAGATTTTGATTTGATACATTTTATTTTGTTTTGTCTTGATTTGATATGTTTTAATTCAAATCTCAATAAAGTTTGGTTTTAATTTAAAACAAACAAACAAACAAACAGGCACCAATTTACAGAATATGCTCTGCATATATTGCAAATGCCTTGATTTTCAGTATTTTTAAAAACAAAAATGTGTATGCGTGTCTACATCACCACAGATACATCACCCGGAGAGAGGAAAGATCTGTTGAATTTAGGCCTGTGGAATTTAGTACTAATTTTAAGTGAGTACAGAGGGATGTGATCGGCCGATCACATCCCTCTGCACTCACTTAAAATTAGTACTAAATTCCACAGGCCTAAATTCAACAGATCTTTCCTCTCTCCACGGTCCCTCCTGGCCCACACATTGCTGTGCCAAGTAGGATTCGCCCACCTTACCACTCCAGGTCTCATGGCTTTGTGAAGATGAGTTGGACAGGCTGCCAATGGAGGTCTTGCCCCACTTCTCATATTCAAAGCCTTGAAGGTCTGAGGAAGCTTCCCCTTACCTTGAAAGATGCCACAGGGTGCTCATCAAAATTTGTTGCAGCTTTCAGTATTGTCCTCTTTCAACCCACGCTGCACCTGCCGCCTTAGGCCTTGCTTGCTTGAAGGACGGATGTCTTGAGAGTGTAGGTTGGCAGGTGCTGTGTGGGTCCAAGGGGCCTCTCCCTCAGGCAAGCGTAGCCTGGGTGAAGAAAACCTCACCAGCTGTTCTGCCAATCTGGGTCAGCAGGTTAACAAAATCCTACGCAGCCCCTTTAACTTGTGCATCGTGCAACCCATCTTGCATCCCTGGAAGGTGGTTGGGTTGCTAAGCTGAAGAGCAATGAGACCATTGGGAGGCAGAGGAAAGACTTTTCACTAACCCACCTTCTCCACTCCTTCACCCGGCACACCAATTTTTCACCCTGCATTTTCTCTTCCTTTTTCCAGGGGGTTGGATATGAAAATGCTGCCCCAGCCATTCAGCAGAGCAGGGACCTCAGTGAATAGTCATGTCCTATAGGAGCCTTCGCTGGTCTGGTGCCCTCTAGATGTGCTGGCTTTGGTTATAGGAGTTAGAGTCCAAGGACACCTGGAGGGCACCGTGTTGGTGACGACGGTTCTATAACCGACAGCCTATATACGCAGGGAGATCATGCAATAGAGTCCTTCTGGAACAGAATTGCTTTTCCAGTTGAGATTTGCCAAGCCCTGGGATGCTATGGTTTTAGGAGTTTGGCCAAAGCCTTTTTGTTTAGGACAGCCTTCAGTTGAAAACCATGTATCCTCTCATTATGAATACATTGTGCCTGCTTCCCTTTCTCTGTGTCTTCACACTTTTTTGTTTTTTAAATTTACTGTTTCTGTTGGTTTTTTTTATTGGAGGGGGGTTGGGGTTAGTATGTTTTCTTGGTTGATGGCTATATTTTGTGGATTTGGTTTTGCTGCATGTATATCTTACTTATTGTAATTTGGGTTTATTTTTTGAAAGGGAGTGGGATACAAGTTATTAAAGAAACAAAGTAATACTTATTTTACTATTAGAAAGCTCTTTTTAAAAAAAGCCTTAGATAAATAGCTTGCCCTGAAAGGGGACAAACCTTTGTCTCTCCCTCCGTTTTCTTACCTTCTAAACCCCCTCTGAAACCTAGATAGGGAAATCACCAATCTTTGTTTGGCAGAGTGTAATCCCCACCATGGCAAGCCCTCCGGGGGCCTTCCCTTCAGTGGAAATCACATACCAGTCTCCATGAAAAGATGCTCTGCTAGGGACTGAAGGTGCCCAACGCCATGCCTGCCCCTTTGTCCCAATCCCTTGTGGCAAGGTAAGCTGCGAGGAGTGTCCTGGATAGCTTAGTCGGTAGAGCACGAGACTCTTAATCTCAGGGTTGTGGGTTCGAGCCCCACATTGGGCAAAAGATTTCTGCATTGCAGGGGGTTGGACTGTATAACCCTTGTGGCCACTTCCAACTCTACCATTCTATGATTCTATGCCCTGGTCACAGAGAAGGCCATGGGAAGAATAAATTCTAGGAAGCCTTGGAGCAGGGGAAGGTTCTATTTGTGGCTCCCAGGATCGGAACAAGCATGGCCCTGCTTGCTTTACTTGTAGTATGTTATACGGAGGAATGTGCTTGACCCAATCCTGTTCTCAAGCATTTGATCTGGGATGCTCACCATTGCAGGGGTGGGTCATTAAATCTATAGAAAACTCAAAGGTAGAAAACTGTGCTCCTGAATTCTACTGTCCACGGATTTTGATGTATTTAAACTGGCAACCCCCACCCAGTCCCCATATCCTAAGATGGTACAGTCCAGGTGTGAATTCTGTCTGGAGTTTACACATGGAAGCTCTATAGCAGGGGTCAGCAAACCTTTTAATCAGGGGCCAGTCCACTGTCCCTCAGATGTTGTGGGGGGACCAGACTATACTTTGGGGGGGGGGATGAACAAATTCCTATGCCCACAAAGAACCCAGAGATGCATTTTAAATAAAAGCACACATTCTACTCATGTAAAAACACACTGATTCCCGGACCATTTGCGGGCCAGATTTAGAAGGCGATTAGGCCAGGTCTGGCCCCTGGGCCTTAGTTTGCCTACCTATGTTCTATAGTTCTGTGGTTATCTTTGCATCTTCTTGTGCTTAAAGTTACCAAATGAACAGAGTTCAATATGCGACATATAGCCTTGAGTGTTAATGTCTGGAAGCAAATGAGAAAACAATTGTTATATTTCTCCTTGGAATAAAGCACAATCTCTTGCCCCCTTATGTCAAAGTCACTGTTGTGTCTTCAAAGAGATTATTGTCATGTTGCTTGTCTGAAGTCAATGACAAATTGATTATTTCCTCCCTCCTCAGCTATACATAATCCTGTCAATGTCTGTCTCTTGCAGTGAAAAAGAAAAGAAATTGGCACAAACATGACACTGGTCAAACTACAGAAGTCAAACCTGTTCAGAATGGGAGTCAGGTATTCATCAAGGAACTTCGAAGTCGAACATTCCCCAGGTAAGTTGTTAAATGGTGCCAATGTTTGGGCTATTATCAGTAGACCATACTCTGGAAAAAAATGTGCTTAGAAGGTGATTCTTTTCCCTCCAACATGTTTTTCTCTGTAGATTTATATGGGCAATCATCCAAGAGACCTTGAGCTAATAGCTCTTTGCATGATATCTTGCAGAGACACATTGAAATCTACAAGCCCTTCACCCAAATTTTCACCCTACTTGTTGAGGAATTCAAGACTGTGAAGTCTGCAACATTTGCCTGATTTGTATCCACCATGCTTCATAATATCTGGAATTGATCCACAGCAATTACTGGAAGCAGCAGGCCCGTCTTAGCCATAGAGGCTAGTGGTGCAGTGAACCACAGCGCCGGGCGCTGGAGGGCGCCAAGTGAACTCAGGGTTCCGACAGTCTGACCAGGACTGCGCTCCACGAGCTGAGAGGCTGCGCCGTGTCTGGGTTCCGCTCAGATGAGCTTTGCCACCAGCACACGCACAGCGCCCAAGTGGCTCTTGCTGGTCCCGCGGTGCGCATGCTGGTGGCAAAGCTAGACTGAGCGGAACCCAGTGCTGGGGAAAGGAGAAGGAGGCACGGCGCGGAATCCGTGCACCCGCCTCTGCCCTGTGCTCCATGAGTTGAGAGGCTCCTTCTCTGAGGACTCTGGGAGGGAAAGTGGGGGGGGGCGCTGGAGGGATTTTTGCACCATGGCACTGGATACCCTTAAGGCGGCCCTGGGAAGCAGTATAGACTGTGGGCAGAACAAAATGTGTAAAACATGGGTTGTTTCCATACTAGAGGCTACTGTAATTCAGCAGTATGTTTTAAGCAGAATTAAAATCACAGTTTGTCTTATTATTAAGATTTTTTTTGTCAATGGGACAATTATGGTGTCCCCACTTAATACCATAACTAACTATGATTGTCTAAGTGATGTCCAAGTCCAAACTTTTGCTTGCTTACAAGTAAGTTTTATTCAGTACAGGTACAGTAGTACCTTGGTTGTTGAACTTAATCCGTTCCGGGAGTCTGTCCAACTCCTGGAACCATTTGAAAACCAAAGCGTGGCTTCCGATTTGGCCACAGGAGCTTCCTGCACTCAATCGGAAGCTGCGGAAGCCCCGTTGGACGTTTGGCTTCCAAAGAACTTTTGAAAACCAGAACACTTACTTTCAGGTTTTTGGCGTTCGAGAGCCAAAACGTTTGAGAACTAGGCTGTTCGAAAACCAACGTACGGCACCACGGGACTTCCATAGCTTCTGACTGGCTGCTGGAGCTTCCTGCAACCAATCAGCAGCCGCGCTTTGGTTTTAGAGAATTTTGGAAGTTGAACGGATTTCCGGAATGGATTCCGTTCAACTTCCAAGGTATGACTGTATAGGGAAGGCACACAAGACATTGGGAATGGGGCCAGCAGTGCAGTCCCTTCAGTATGTGGAGGCCCCTTCACAAGGGTAACCCATGAAGGGGACAGAAGTATCTTAGAATCAATGTATGGCAAAACAGCTTTAAAATGGGGATATTAAATGATACATTCCCCACCGCAAACTCCTGATTTATACTCAGACAGATAAGATAAACCCACCTTGAAGGACCCTCTGGCTCCTCTCTAATCAGTGTTGACTAAGAAATAGGAAAAGAGCATCAGGATTACTTAGCACAAACCCAGGGTAAACAAGTTCACAAATTAAATTAACAAACCCACTGCTAGTGCGAAGTTCCAGTTCGAAATTGAAGTAATAAGAAACTTTTTTAAAAAAATAAATAAAATTCCTGCCTCTAGGAGACCAATATGGAGGATTTGCTTTCACCAACATGGTGGTCTTGCTCATCTGTTTCTTAAACTTTTGTTTGCATCTTCATTGGCTGCCGCGTGAAAGGCACTGGTGTCCTTAAAACGAGATGTAGTTCAAAACAAGCACAGAAGAGGGCAGCCATGCGTTATCCTAAAAACTTTCTGGTTCTTTATAGATTCAAGGATCTGTTATGTTTGTAATCAAGTATCATTTGTTACTCTACCCTTCCAAAAAAAATGTCATTTTATATATGCACCAGAAAATACATGAATACTAAATATCTTGTCTGCTGGGAAGACCCGTATCCCAATGTTTTAAGATATCTCGTTTCCCCCAGATGCTTTTCAAAACCACAAATGACAAACACTATATTCAGCCACAGGTATGTAGCCGTGTTGGTCTGCCGTAGTCGAAACAAAATAAAACAATTCCTTCCAGTAGCACCTTAGAGACCAACTAAGTTTGTCATTGGTATGAGCTTTCGTGTGCATGCGCACTTCACAAAAGCTCACACCAATGACAAACTTAGTTGGTCTCTAAGGTGCTACTGGAAGGAATTTATTTTTTTATGTTCAGCCAGTAAGCATACTCATAACAGCAACCTAGACACAAGGGATCCTGGCACATGCAATTTCCAAGCACCAGGCACCCCACCAAGTGTCCAGGCACTCTGAAAAACTACACATCCCAGGACCCTTTGCTGCCTTGCACATGCTCCAGAGCTTAGTTTGCATTCTGAATCGGAGAAGAGTTTCTCGGGGAAATGGGGACTGATCCTTATGCAGCTGAGCAATGCTACAAGTGGGAGAAACCTGTATCTCATGCCACAGTTAAAAATAAACTTTGGTGGCATCACTAGATGTGCACAAAACAGAAATACAACCCATTCTTCTAAAGTTATTCATATTTGTCTGGCTGCTTGATTGAATTAATCAAGACTTTGAGAGGCTCATAGACCAGTGGTGTCTTAATATGGAGAGTCATACATTGATCTGCTGCCTGCTTCATCAGTAGTAAAGGAAAAGAAAATACGGACTGGGTGTGAAACTTTTTTACTATTGGAATTATTCTTTCTTTTGTTTTGAATTTTTAGTGCTGAAGACGTGGTAATAAAACTGACTGGAAGCCAACTAACAGTTGAATATTTGGAAGAAAATGGATTCACGGAGCCTATCCTCATCCCAAAGAAGGACGGCTTGGGCTTATCTGTACCTGCACCGACATTTTATGTTAGCGATGTTGAAAACTATGTTGGTACGTATTTGTTTTTGAGTTCGGAGCCCACTTCACGGAGAGCACTTTGAGGGGAGGCTCTTTCAGGTAGTTCTCCAGTCTGGGAAAACATGTAAACATCCTCACAAACCACTAGTGACTTGGATGGCCAGTCCTCTGAACACAGGTACAGGAAGTTGCCTTATACTGAGTCAGAGTGTTGGTCCTTCTAGCCCAGTGTTGTCTACAGTGGCTGGCAGTGGCATTCCAGAGCTTCAGGCAGGAAGCTGTCCCAGGAGGTGCCATGAATTGAACCTGGATGCTGTACCCATGAGCTACAGCCCTTTCTGCCTCCCAGCCATATGATCACATCAAAAATGATCACATATTTATGCTAACCCATCAAACTATGGGCAAGAATGGTGGCCATTTTACACCCCCACCATTGCTCCTGCTGCTGTGCTTTGGGCCCAACCATGGTTTGGCTTAGCGTGTGAAGATAGGCTTGTGGTTTGTGTGGCTCCAAGCGCACAGCAAGCTGTAGCCAAGGCTTATTGCTCATCATTAGTCTGACTGGTGTATTGGTCATGCACCCGTAGCGTTCCTGGAGAAAGGGGAGTTTGACTGTAGATATCCCCTTGGCTTTAAAATGAAAGCAACAGTGTGTGTGTGCCAAACTCTCGTCTTATCTCACAAGATAACCACCTGGCATTTTCAGGATTTGATCCTCCCTGTTAGTGTGCTGTTTTTCTTACTTTACCAGCCATGTTGACATTCTGCCGTTTTCCACTGAATAAATGCTGAATACATAGATTCATATTGAATCCTACAAGCATGGGGTAAAAATAGCAAGCAACGCAACTTCCAGGCCTGCTCAGGCCTGTTCCCGAGGCATCAGGGGAAACACTGGCAACATCGCACTATCTTCCTGTGCTACATGATGTAACAGTGCATATGGTTCCAGCAAATGAACACCGAAGAGCTAAAGCAGGGCTTGTCCAAACAGCTTCAATTTTGGAGAATACTTTGTGATACCTCAGTGGGGACAGCTGCCTTGTAGATGTATTTTAATTTTATTCTGCAGCAATGCTTTGCAGGAGGGGATTGTATCTGCAGATACACTGATATACCTCAGCAGCGTTTTCACTTTAAAGGTGAAAGCTTGTATTCAACTTGGGAATTTTGAGAAAAATAAATGAACTAGAGAATTTTTACCAATGATCACTTTCTGAACGTTTTCTGTAGAACAGTTTGCAGCCTTTTAACACTCTATGGCCACGAGGCAAGAGTTGGTGTACTATCTCTAAAAGAACAGGCCTGCAGTCTGGAGGTCCAACAGGTCGTTCACGATCTACTGGTCGATCGTGAGGGTGTTTGTTATTGATCATGGTATGAAGCTCCTTATTGATCCCCTTAAAAAGATCAACAACTCTGGTCAATCCCCCCCCCAAAAAAGCTCAACAAATCTTGGCAATGACAATGGGTAGATCACTGTCAGTTTTTTATATTGGGAGTAGATCACAGTCTCTTGGGAGATGAACATGCCTAGAATAGACCATCCGGATGTTGGTACAGGACTCTATATACAAAAATGTCTAGGCACAGGAATAGTTTTTTTCCTTGTGCCATCAAATTGTTGAATCTGTAGTTGTGAGCAAAAGGGAGGCCAGTTGGTGGTATGGGTTTTTTTTTCCCTGTGCTGTTGTATTGTGAGGGGAATAGTGTTTTTCTTTACATTGTAATGTAGTCAAAGCAAAATTCCAAGTATGGTTGATACTTGGCCAATAAATTATTCTATTCTATTCTATTCTATTCTATTCTATTCTATTCTATTCTATTCTATTCTATTCTATTCTATTCTATTCTATTCTATTCTATTCCATTCCAAATGACCTCTATGGCTAGGAGTGCTTTCTACTTGCTCCAGTTGGCACAAAATAGCCTGGCCGCAGTAGTTCGTGTGCTGATAACCTCAAGACTTGATTATTGTAACACGCTTTATGTAGCATCTTTGCATCTGATCTGGAAAATGCAGCTAGCGCAGAATGCCGTGGCCAGAACAGCTCACAGAAGCAGGCTATTGGAAACATGTTATTGCTCTTCTGAGAGCTGCACTGTTTGCCAATTTGCTACCAGGTCAGGTTTAAGGTTCTTGCGTGTTAATTCACAAAGCACCAAGCAGCTTGGGTTCAAGGTACCTTAAGGACTGTTGGATCCCTGATGCTCCATCTTGATCACTGAGATCTTCTGACACGGTACTTATTGTTGTTCCCCATACCCTCGAGGTTACTAGGGACCAAGCCTTTAAGTGTGGCAGGCCCTGCCACTGAAGGCTCAGCAGGAACCACCCCTGTCTTCCTTTAGAGACATCGTTTAAAAACAATGTTATTTAGGTAGGCCTTGGAAATGTGAGTTTCCTTTTAACCAGTGGAGGTTTTGACTGATGTTTTTAATGTTGTAGTTTTTGCGTGGTGTGCATTGCCTTGTATTTTTGTACAAAAGTTTGGCTTATAGATATTTAAATAAATAAATAAATACCGGTACCAAACCTTGGAGTGGCTCACAAGCTATCTATCTATCTATCTATCTATCTATCTATATCTATCTATCTATCTATCTATCAATCAGCAGCACAGTTTCACAGAAAGACGGTATGAACCATTTTCTCCTCAGGCACACCCTGTGGAGACAACCCACCATGCCCTTTGAGTTCCACCTCGGCCCACAACACATATTGCCTCCAGTTTGACACTCTCATTTTCCTTGGTGTTTCCCCCCCCTTTCAGGACCAGAAAGGAGTGTTGATGTCACCGATGTCACCAAACAGAAGGACTGCAAGATGAAGCTAAAGGAATTTGTCGATTACTATTACAGCACTAACAGAAAAAGAGTCCTCAATGTAATTAACTTGGAATTTTCAGATACAAGGTAAGATAGAACGACGGGCTTGCCTTATTCCTGGGATGGGCAGGTGTGTTGCTGGACTTCAGTTCCTTCAGCCTCAACCAGCATAATGAATGGTCAGGGGGGATGACAGATGTAGTTGAACAGGATTTGAAGGGTCACCGTTTTCTCATCCCTGCCTTACTGCACAGATTCTGAATAATCCCCAGCATATTTAGCAATATTTTTTTTAGAGCATTAACAAAGACAATTCCTCAGTAATCCACCTATGTCTTATGTAATGATTGAATCAATGGTTTGGCCTTCCTCTACAGACTATGAAATTGCTTCCAGACACATTATTCAACTGTGCTTCAGTTTACTGAATTTTTTTTTCTGTGGGCAATGTTTGTGGGCGACTGATGAATTTATGATTTGCTGAACCATGTAATTTAAACCTCTTTTTCTTGTAGGACTTCTGGGCAATCTGTATAGACATAAAAAGATTATTACGGGGCAGGAGAATGCTCCTTTATAAACAGAGAAAATGATGAGCTCTGGCAAAAATAAAATAAACAATGGTTGTTTTAGAAGAGAATCCCATCTTATTGGACAAGAGAAAGGAGTGATAATTAATGCAGATTATAGAAAGGCTGAAGGATAATTGCAAGATCATTTCTTTTGTAGTATCCATAGCTCTCTAGGCTGTATTTATTGTTTTAATAATGTAACCCCCTTCCTTCCACACAAAGGATCAAAAGCAATTTCAAAGCTCTGTGATTATAGGTATTTTTCATTAGGTATTGTTACAGCTTTTCCTCTATCTGCTGAAACAATAACGATGGGAAGCATTTTATTCTTGAGGATCGTTGAAACAATCCTCACATGCTGCTGGTTTAATCACCAGCTAGGAAATATTGTAGTGCTCAACAAAAGCATGGCATTTTAACGGGCTCCAAAGTTCTGCCTTGACATGAAGTGTAAATGATACGTACATTTATAACATGAGCGCTTTAGTTTTAAGGTCCCACGCAAGAGGTGCTTAAAAAGAAGAATGTATAATAAAGCTGTTAAGTATTCAGGAAGCATTCAGAAAAAACTGATAGTACTGTTTGCTCTTACATTTACATATTTTTTTGGGGGGGGGTAAATAAACATTTTGGCAAATCAGTTTCGATACTGGTTATAACGGGCTTATTGAGAGAGAAAGAGAGAATGGAGCAGGACCACTAACAGTCAAATTCTATGCATGTCTACTCAGAAATGAGCTCCATTGATGAAAAGAGGGGTGACTTCCAGGTCAAATAATCTTTTAGCCTAAAATAATCTTTCTCAGATTTGATTAATTAAGTCGGACCCACAACAAGTGTTGTGGTGTAGACTGTTCATGTTCAGGATTTTAGGCACTCTGTTCCTCACCCCCCAAATTCTTGACCACCCCCCAATAATCAATCAGAATTCTGTAGCCACCAAATGTACTCAGTCCATATGATATCGAGTTCTTCGAGCCCATTCACCTCATGCTCCTCCCGTCCCCAGTAAAAAGTGCTAAAGTTATACAGTATATATATATTGTTGTTGTTTAGTCGTTTAGTCGTGTCCGACTCTTCGTGACCCCATGGACCAGAGCACGCCAGGCACTCCTGTCTTCCACTGCCTCCCGCAGTTTGGTCAAACTCATGTTCGTAGCTTCGAGAACACTGTCCAACCATCTTGTCCTCTGTCGTCCCCTTCTCCTAGTGCCCTCAATCTTTCCCAACATCAGGGTCTTTCCCAAGGATTCTTCTCTTCTCATGAGGTGGCCAAAGTATTGGAGCCTCAGCTTCACGATCTGTCCTTCCAGTGAGCACACAGGGCTGATTTCCTTCAGAATGGATAGGTTTGATCTTCTTGCAGTCCATGGGACTCTCAAGAGTCTCCTCCAGCACCATAATTCAAAAGCATCAATTCTTCGGCGATCAGCCTTCTTTATGGTCCAGCTCTCACTTCCATACGTCACTACCGGGCTTGAGGTTTTCCAAGGTTATTGATTCACCCTTCTTCTGTGTGAGAGAGAGATACCATTTTGCAATATGGCTACATGAGAACTGGTACTTTTGAGAACTGAAATCACTATCCTGAAATTGAGATTACCTCTAATGCTGACTTTAAGCTAATTCCGGTCTTTTTTGCTTTATATTTTTAACAGAATGTCCAGTTTTGTGGAGTCTCCTGATATAGTGAAGAAACTTTCTTGGGCGGAAAATTATTGGCCTGATGATGCTTTGCTGGCAAAACCAAAAGTGACCAAATACTGCCTGATCTGCGTGAAAGACAGCTACACAGATTTTCACATAGACTCCGGTGGAGCTTCTGCCTGGTACCATGTCCTGAAAGTAAGATGCTTTATTCCGTATTTGATCATGCACCATTCCATAGTAATTCCTCTCTTTTCTTGAATATCCCATTTCAGTTCTGCTGCTAAAGTATTTGACTTAAAAATACACATTAAGGACTTTCAGAAACAAAAAGTGGTTTCTGATGTACTTTGGGCAGTCATTTTGCAAATGCTTCCCCAAACATCTAGTATAAGACCATGAAGTGTGACCTTTTTCTCTCTCTTTTATAATTGTTTGCCTCTGAATACCAGTTTATGGAACTCACAAGGGTACAGAGTTAAGGGTACAGAGCGTTGTTAGATCATTAACAAACTACAGCTCCCAGGATTCTTTGGGGGAAACAGGGACTGTTAAAGTCGCATGAGAAATCTTTAAATGTATGGTGTTACATGTGACTCAAAGGGCTTAAATTGTAACCATTAAATGGAAGTGAGTTCCTGAGCCTGTTCTCAGCAACAGAAAAGGCCCACGAACCATTCTTTAGCTGTTGGTGGAACAGAAATGTTTCTGTAGACATACTACATAGAATCATGTGAGCAAGATAATCAAAACATCTCTTCTTTCCATTACAGGGAGAAAAAATATTTTATCTCATCAAGCCAACTTCTGCAAACATTTCCCTCTATGAACGGTGGCAGTCAGCGGCAAATCATAGCGAAATGTTTTTCGCTGACCAAGTGGATAAATGCTACAAATGCACAGTTAAACAAGGACAAACACTTTTTATCCCATCAGGTGAGGATGCTGCGTTGAATGCATTTGTTAGCTTGAATTTTGGAAGAAGAAGGAGAAGGAGAAGGAGAAGGAGAAGGAGAAGGAGAAGGAGAAGGAGAAGGAGAAGGAGAAGAAGAAGAAGAAGAAGAAGAAGAAGAAGAAGAAGAAGAAGAAGAAGAAGAAGAAGAAGATATTTATACCCTGTCCATCTGACTGGGTTTCCCATATGAGACATGAAATGATATAAAGTTCTGCCATTTACACACACATTCTGTAGAATGAGAAGCCAGTAACCTTTCAAATGTTGGTTAAACGGCCCCATGCAACCAACACACACACACACACACGGTTTGTGACGGAAATGCTTCAGTATGGGCTAGGAGAATCAACACCCACCCATGAGGCTGTACTCAGCCGTTAGGAATTTTATACAGGGTTGGCCTGCAGCAACTTAGGAGTAGTTGGCATGATGGGGCAGTTGCCATGCCATCCTCTGTCGAATACCAGTGTTAGGCATTTCTGTCAGTGTAGCCCCAAACTCACCATCACCCTGTCCTACTTCTACACTATCTCAATAAGTGGCAGCTACATCACTCTTGAATTGTATACAATTGTATGTAATTCTGCCTAATATACACCTTTGTTTGTTTGTTTCGCAAAGCACAATTCCCCTGATGTAGTGCATTTTTGTATATTATTTTCACTTATAGAAATATTTTTATGGAGACTTTCCCTTAGTTGTGTGCACTTTTTGTACACATTACTGGGTTGGAGAACCACATTGCAAAAATTTGTAGAGGTGCATGGGGGTGGGGGATTACAGCAGGATGGAGGAAGTGAAGAAAATCACCTCTCCAGGAGCTAAAGCTGTTCTGCAAGTGGAACGTCAGCACTGGTTGCCCCCTTGAGATTTTGGTGACTCTCCAAGAGAAAGGACTTCCAAATACAGTGGCACCTTGGTTCTCAAACTTAATCCGTTCCGGAAGTCGGTTTCAAAACCAAGGCACGCTTTCCCCATAGAAAGTAATGCAAAATGAATTAATCTGTTCCAGACTTTTAAAAACAACCCCTAAAACATCAATTTAACATGAATTTTACTACCTAACAAGACCATTGATCCATGAAATGAAAGCAATAATCAATGTACTGTACTATAAAATAAATAAGATGATAAAAATTAAAATTAATTTCTTTTCTTACCTGCACCAATGATAGTCATTGTTTGGATGGGGGGCTTTTATCCATTTCCACTGTCATACAATCAATAAATCAATCAGTGGCTGAACTGGGTTCCACACAGTCACAAAAACAAATTAAGCAAAAAAGCTTCAAAAACAAAAACGCAAAATAAATAGCAAAAACAAAAATGCTAAACTTAATCCATTCTGGAAGTCCCCTTGACTTCTGAAACATTCGAAAACCAAGGCGCAGCTTCTGATTGGTGCAGGCGCCCCAGAAACAATAGCCGACAGCCACATTGGAAGTTTGGCTTCCGAAAAAGTTTGAAAACCGGAACACTTACTTCCGGGTTTTCGGCATTTGAGAACCAAGGCATTTGGGAACCAAGGTACCACTGTATATATGAGAAAATAAATGTGAATGAGCAGCAGACTATAAACATTTAAGAAGCTAGTGATTATACTTCTGTTTTTTCAAAGCTGAAATGTTTCCCCTTCTGTCTTTTCCAGGCTGGATTTATGCAACTTTAACTCCTGTTGACTGCTTAGCCTTTGCAGGACATTTCCTACATAGCCTAAGTGTAGAGATGCAGATGAGGTAAGATGTTCATATTTATCTCTATTTGATAATATTCTCATGAGATGTGTGTTTTGTTGGGTCAGCAACAAAGAGTGCCTCTAGCTTAGTTAGAAAATATTTTTGTTTCCTGATTGAAATAATAGAAAATAAACAAACATTCATTCCCACAGTATGATTATAAAGCATAATTGCAGATTTGTAAGCATAACTATGTCTTCAAAAAAGCAATAAACCTCATAAGCAGGGCTTTTTTTCAGCCAGAACTCATCAGAACTCAGCTCTGGCACCTCTCAGGTAGGCGCCATTGCCATTATAAGAGAACAAGGGAGGCGTTCATGGTGAGTTCCAGCACCTCTTTTTCTAGAAAAATAGCACTGCTTATAAGACTCATGAAACTGCCCACTTCCATTGTCCGAGACTCTGTTCCAGAAATGCACTAGAAACATATTTTAAAAATGTGACATTGAATACACTTTTGGCTGTGCAGTTTGTCAATTGTTTCCCAAGGAACGGTGCGGGATTTTGTGATAGTTTATTCAGCAAATGCTATGTAAAAAGCTCTTCTGTTTCATATTATGCTGGTCAATTTCATAGCAGCTGAGGATTTATGACAGCTTGGATGATAAGAAGCACCTGTAAACCACAGCCATACAGCAGTTGTGTCATGGTCAATGCTAGGAGATACTTTTCTTTTTGGTTTACAAAGCTTCCTGTAAATTGTTCAACTGAAACACTTTTTTTTTTACTATCCATCATAGAGCATATGAAGTTGAAAGACGATTAAAAATTGTCAGCTTAACCCAGTTTCCTAACTTTGAAACGGCATGTTGGTACACAGGAAGACACCTGCTAGAGTCATTTAAAGGTAAATAAAAAGCATTTGGTGTGTTTCTTGCTTTCCATTGTTGGCCATGCCAAGTATAAACAAAAATGATCCAGCTATTTTAAAAAGAATAATCCTCCTATGGGTTTGGGGGAAAAGATTTTCAATAATGAGATAGATAGATTTCAATAAAGCAACTTTTAAAAAACAGCAACATGCATTCGATATTGATGGCACTAATACGAATTTGATTTTTTATGAAGGGTTTTAATTTGTAATCCAAGTTTACAACTCTACAGGGGGCACTTGTGGAGTCAATTATCCACCAAAATGCTAATAAGCACATTTCACAACAAAGATGGTCTGAGTCAAAAGTGGTCTTCCTTGCAAAAACCAAATGTGCAGTACTCTAGAAATACATTCTGGCAGGCAAATCCTGTAATTTAAATTAATTGTCTATCACATTCAGAACAAAGCCTTTAGATACCACTCTGCTGGAAGTGTTTCCTTTTGATCGTATCCTCCTTGAGGTGACCAATCTTCTTGATATTTTACCTATGTTACCTTCATAATCCTCCCAACCCTTCACCCTGCACATTCTCCTGGAAATTTATCTTCCCAAGTCACTTTCTTTAGCCTCCTTTTGGTTGCATTCTCCTAGAGGTTATTTACTTACCTGGCAGTAAACTGCTTGTCCTTCATTTTAATGCTGCTGTCATGGCATTGTTACATACAGTACTGACCTTCTTGGAGCTAGCCTTTGTCTTGGTCACACTCTCCTGGAGTTGACCCCCTCAACCTGTCTTTTGATCACACCTTTCCAGGGTAGAAAAGAAAAATGTTACTGAAAGTCAAATGTGCTAACTTATCTGCTGTATCAACATAGAAAGGACTAGTCAATGACGGGGTTTCCATCTAATAATTTCTTCAGAGAATTTCTTAGATTCCAATTGCTTTACCTGTGCCCTGTCCAGGATCTTACACATTCACTGTTCCCGCTATTCTGAAGTCTAATTGTTTCACTGAAATACCACAGTAAAATTGATACCCTTATTACAGAAGAATACAAGAGTTCAGGTTGGTTAAACGGTGCCAAATACTGCGCGGAGACCTTGAACACAATGCATCCATGCCCTGTAATCTTTGTAAAGTGCTATTTTCTTTTGTAGTGTACTTGTGGAAAAGTACTATGTGTCTTAGCCCTGACAATGTAGCAAAATCTGATATCCAATTAAGGCATGTTACACTTAAAATAAACATGCCACAGGTCATGTATAAAGTCAAATGCTGACTAATTCCTAACTACTCCGATATTGGAACTTAGAGTATACCGCTTTGAACTTTTTCAGAACAGGATGTGAACATGAGGTAGACTTGTATTATGCACCATTGGACAGAGAAAAGAAAGTATTTCATCATGCACCACACAGTTAAATTACGGAACTTGCTCCCACGGGAGGCAGTGATAGTTTAAAAAAAGGATTAGACAAATTCATGGAAGACAGGGTTATTGATGACTACTAACCGTTATTGTATTGCTCTGCTTCTACAGTTGCAGGTAGCAGTGCTTCTATTTATCCCATTTCGGATACAGCCCTATGTATCTGAAATTGTAATATTATGAACGTATAAATCCATTTTTTGTGGACAAAGATCTCTACTAATTTTAATTTGACACCACGTTTGAAATTCATTGCCAAATCCCAAAATAAACGAGCAGATTTCAAGTTGAAAATTCACCTGTTCTGAAATTTCAGATTCTATTTTTTAAAAAAATGTATTTATTAAAGATTTTTTCAAACAACAAAAACATAAAAAATACAAAACACAAAAAGAAAATACAAAACACAAAAAATACAAAATACAAAAAAATACAAAAATACAAAAACAAAAATTCTAACTTATAACCTTTATTTCTAATCTATTGACCTCCTCATTCCACCTCCTTCTGCGATTCTTTACATATCATCCTTAGCAAACTCTAATCTTATATAAACTCTAATTATTACTTTAATATTACCTTATTTCTCTATCTTTTACATCTTATCCTTTTACAATCTATCTATATCTTACTTCTTAATTAAATCATCATTATCTTCTAACAATACTTATTTCACACCATTGTATTATCTACAACCTCTTTGTATCTCCCTCACTTTCACTGATTCTAATCTATTATACGCTTATTCTTTAAATAAATTTTAAATTTATTCCAATCTTCTTCCACTGCTGCTTCACTCCGATCCCGGAGTCTCCTGGTCAACTCAGACAGTTCCATAAATTCTATCAGCTTCTTCTGCCATTCATCCACTGTTGGTAATTCTTCATTCTTCCAATTCTTTGCAAGTAGAATTATTGCAGCTGTTGTGGCATACAAAAAAAAAAAAAGTAACATCCTTCCTAGGTATTTCATCTCCCGTTATCCCAAGTAAGAAGGCTTCTGGTTTCTTGACAAAGGTGTTTTTCAACACTTTTTTCAGTTCATTATAAATCTTTTCCCAGAAGTCTCTCACTTGGGGGGCACGTCCACCACATGTGGAAGAAAGTTCCTTCTTGATTTTTACATTTTCAACATTTATTATCTTGTTTATGCTGAAATTTCAGATTCTAAAGTTGGGAACTGTTGATTTTATGACCATTCAAATTCTTACTTACAGCATGCTTTTCAGACTCTTCACTTGCTTTTAGATTGCCCCTTCATAAAACAGAATGTACCTTTTTCATTTTGAAAATGTGCATGAACAGATATTGGTCACCTTTATTGAATGGCCGTTGTGTTCTCTGCTTTGCTTAGGATTGCACAAAGCTGGGAAGCAGCCTCCTTCTCATTTAGTCCAGGGAGCAAAGATCATCAATGGTGCTTTCCGGTCATGGACTAAAAAGCAGGTGGGTTTATGTGGCTGCAAAAAGAAAAAAAAAAGGGAAAGGATGGGGCAACAGGGAAAGAGAAGTCTGCAGATAACAGAGACAATAATCTGAGAAATCCAAAACGATAGTCTGAAAATCCAGTAGAATGAATGGTTTCATATACAGTGGGACCTCGACTTACGAACTACTCGACATCTGACATTTTCGACTTATGAGCGGAAAAAGTGGCCGCCTGCTTCCGATTTTTTCGACATCCGAACAGAAAACCCGTTTGCGGCTAGATGCGGTTTCCTCGACTTACAAATTTTTAGATGCTGTTTCCTCAACTTAACGAATTTTTCCATTTCCAATGCATTCTTATGGGAAACCGCTTTTCTTGTGGGAAACTCAACTTACTAAGTTTTTGACCTATGAGTGTGCATTCGGAACAGATTAAATTCGTAAGTCGAGGTTCCACTGTACAAGGCTTTCAATGAAACAAATCATTTTGCATCCTGCCACTATTAAACAAGCTCATTAAGCTTTATTCAGAGAGATACGCGAGCAACTAAAATCCTGCTTGATGTGTCCAGCTATTGTTTAGAAAAGAAAAGAAGCAGAAAAGAAGCAGAAAACGAGGACTGTCTGTATCATTTATATATTTATTGTGACATGCCTGTCCTCCAAGGAGCTCAAGGTGATATACTTGGTTCTCCTCCCTCCTGTTAATCCTCACAACAATCCTGTGAGGTAGGTTAGGCTGAGAGAGAGGGGGTGGTGGTATTCCATATATACCACTTCAATATTTTTTTAATGATATCTTGGTATATTTTTTTAAATAAAATAATTAAAATAAGGTTACCTTTGGAGCCAGCCCAGTCTGAGCTTTGAACTGAAGTACTCAGTAACATTAGCCTTGCATAATTTTAACAATGCGAAATTATAAGCTCTCTTGACACACTTTTGAGCCTTTTTATTTGGCTTTATTCTGCTCTAGGCATTAATAGACCATGAAGATGAGCTCCCAGAACATTTTAAACCTGCACAACTTATTAAGGATCTTGCCAAAGAAATAAGATTAAGTGAGGTTGGTATTCTTTCTTGAATATACACTTCTGTATAAAATGTCAACAAACTGATTTCTGTGTTTCTAAAGGGTAGTTTACTAATATTGATTTGTATCCTACATTTCCCTGTGTATGGTCAACAATCTTCATGGAAGATGCAACAGCCACAGGTTTAAATTTGAAGGTCTCGTGCATTTTAGACCACATCCCTCCTTCCTAAAAAGGGAAGTTTAAACTTTATCTACGATGTTTAGGCCTCAAAAGTATAATAGCCAGGTAAATACGGCTTGCTGAATCTAATGCACACATGAGGCCTTTAAAAAAGTCTCCTCATGTTCTTTTACAAAATTGGGTTTTCTATAGCTTCATATGCACCATACATTTAAAGCATCATACCACTTTAAGCAGTCATGGCTTCCCTCAAGGAATCCTGAGAACTATAATTTGGTTAAGGGTGCTAAGAGATGTTAGGAGAGCCCTCACAGAGCTACCATTTTCAGAGTGTTTTAACAGTCAGTCCCTCTTCCTTGGGAACTCTGGAAATTATAGTTCTCTGTGAGGGGAATAACCATCTCTGAACAACTCACACCCTTAACAAACCACAGTTCCCAGGATTCTTTGGCAGAAACCATGACTGTTAAAGCAGCACAGTGGTACCTTGGTTTATGAACTTAATCCGTTCCGGAAGTCCATTCTTAAACCAAGGTGTTCTTAAACCAGGGCGTGCTTTCCCATGGCAGCTGGGAACTCAATTTACAAATGGAACACTCTCAACATGAAGTGAAACATGTTCTGCTTCCAAGGCAAAGTTCACAAACCGAAACACCTACTTCCAGGTTTGCAGCATTCTTAATCCAAGTTAAATCCAAGTTAAACTAAGCTGTTCTTAAACCAAGGTGCCACTTGATTTGGCCTATATCTGAGGCACCTCTTAAAATGGCGACATATATACCATGTTATGGTGGCAGCCAAAAACTGTGAGGAAAGGGAAGGTGCTGTGATGTTTTTATTGTATCAATCTGTATGTGATCTTTTATATGTATATGTTTTAATTCTACTGAAGCTTAATTGTTTAAATGAAAAGTTTTTTTAAAAAAAAATGTGTGACAAAAATGACCTTTAAATGTCATGAATGGCGGGGGATAATCTGATCTTAGTTGGGAGGCAATTCCATAGAAAGGCAGCCATCACTGAGAAGGCCCTGTCGAAAATATCAGTCATATAAATACTTCAGTGCACTTCCAGGGAAGTATTGCCCATTTGGTTTAGGAGACTGGTTTACGATCTGACTGACCCACATGGGAAGGCAATTCCATCCATTAATATGGCAGACACATGAAATCCACCCAGATGGAATTGACTTGCTGTTCAATGGACAAATTGAAGCGGCATGTCTTTCTAGTGCCTCACTCTGTTATTCTGAAATGGATAAATAAAGCAACTGGTTAGAGATCTAAAAAAAGAAGAAGAAAAAGAAATGAGGGAATGGTTAATGGCTTCAGAACAAGTAAGGATATTAAGCCAGCTTGGAAACCATAGCTTCATATCCTGGCTGGATTCAAATGAATTTAACATAGTTCCATAGCCAGTACATGATAAGAAGCTGTAGTTAATGGAGGACTTCCTGGTTTGTTCACCCAATCTCATGAAGAGGCTGTATGCAAGGCCAAATGTCTTGTTTGCATCTTGGCTTCTTAAACTGAAGTGTGATCATCTGAACATGGCCCATAAATTGGATTGTGCCCAGTGGGTGAAGGAATGAGTTCAGCTTTGCCTTTTATTCCGAGTGCAAGGATACCAAGACAGGGGCTACTGAAAATCTCTCTGCCTTTTATGGGTTCCATGTAGAATATGGCTTCTGATGATTATTAAAACAACAGAATTAAATAGGAAATAATTTCTTTTTAATTAGTCATACACTGTTAATTTTTATTGTGCATCTTTTACTGCTACCTTTTACCTTCGGGGACAATTTAATTCTGTTTTGCTTCTCCCATGCGAATTAATTTGAAAGGCATTCTCTTAAAACTGATTAGCATTTTAAACATTTCTTTCTTCATATTCTATTGTTTTAGCAATATATATATATATATAAAGAGTGAGAGAAAAGAATGGGAGAGGCTTTTTGAAAAACGTAAAAACAAGAACAAGAGAACAAATGAAGCAAATAGTAATTCTCCACATTTAAAATTATAATTAGATGATAATCACGTTCTCCTAATTAAAACAACTTTTCTAAATTATGAAGTGTGTGACTTTATAATAAACTTCTGCAAAGTTTGTATGTGTAGCGGGGACACCCCTTTATGTTTAAATCTATGGTAGTTGTTCCAAGGATAAAAGAAAATTAATACAACCTGCCATTGTGATGCTCAGTACAGAAATATTCTTCTGAAAGTCCTGTCAAGCTGACAGAGCCACAAAAAATAAAAATAGCATGGTGCAAACTGCAAATTAAACTAGATAGTGAAAATAAGCATGTTGATTGTTCCTTCCTGAGATGTCCGCCTGTATTTTCCAGTAGAATGGTCAGAACCTATCAGCTCATTTCTCCGTGTTTAGGAATGGGAGAAAAACTTTTCAGACATTACAAGCTCTATGTACAGCTGCCTCCTCAGGGAGTATCTAGTCTGAGTGGATTGTATGTTCTGTTAGAGTAGCTTTGTCTCCTTTTTAGGCCCAATTATTTTGTTTGTGGATCATATTCACCCTCATCCTATGCTCCCTCTACATCCCCCTTCTCACTCCACACCAGTAATTTAGGAATTAGCAAAGCTCGTGAGAGCTGCAGAGGCCGGATCACATAGTGATCTTTCCATGTGATCTTGTCCCTTCTTTTTACATTTTTATTGATTAGATTTATATATGTCTCTTCATCATAAGATCTGAGGGTGGTTCACAGAATAAAATACAGGATAAAAACAAGTAAATAATTACAGTCAAACCTCGGTTGTCGAACATAATCCGTTCCAGAAGCCTGTTCGGCTTCCGAAATGTTCGACAACCAAGGCACGACTTCCGATTGGTTGCAAGACCTTCCTGAACTCAAGTGGAAGCCGCGTTGGACGTTCGGCTTCCGAAAAACATTCGAAAACCGGAACATTTACTTCTGGGTTTTTGGAGTTCGGGAGACGAAACGTTCCAAAACGGAGGCATTCGGGAGCCGAGGTTTGACTGTAAAACAAAACAGCAAAACGATTATTCCCCCCTTCCCACAAACATATTTAAAAGGCCATAGAATATTAATCAGCCAAAGGCCTGGTTGAAGAGGAACGTTTTCACCTGGCACCTAAAACATATAATGAAGGTGCCAGGAGAGCTTCCCTGGGGAGAGCATTCCACAAACAGGGAGCTGCTGCAGAGAAGGGCCGTTCTTGTGTTGCCACCCTCCGGACCTCACGTGGAAGAGTTATATACAAAGAAGGGCCTCAGATGATTTATACGGTTTATATTGTGTTTCCTGGAGTAGTGGGAGATGAAGCCAGAGAGGGCTAGCAACCTTTTGCCTTTGTAACATGGAAACTGGGCCACACCACAGCCTCAGACCCCTCTGGATTATCAGGAACACAATCAATACTCTGTAGAGATCAAGTATCCGTGTTTTTTTAATTTTTTTAAAAAAGCAGGTTCTGAGCATGTTTGTGTTTGCCTTCCCTCAGAACGCCTTGAAAGTCAACAAACCTGAAGTGGGTGCCAGTGTGAATGTCGAAGAGGTCAGCCCTGTGGAGAAAGAAGAAATCCCATCACCTGCACCACAGACGCCTCCACCCCCTCCGCCACCGCCACCGCCACCGCCATCGCCACCGCCACCAGTTGAAAAAGTCCCTAAGAAAAAGGCCCCAAAAGCAACAAAAACACCCAAGCCACCCAAACTAGCCAAACCACCCAAACCGCCCAAACCCCCTAAGCCGCCCAAGCCGCCCAAACCCCCCAAGGAGCCAAAAGTAAAAGGGGAAGGGAAGAAAAAAGGCAAGAAAGCAAAGGAAGTGCCGCCCCCTGCAATTCCGAACTTGGACCTTCTGGAGGCCCACACAAAAGAGGCCCTGACAAAGATTGAAACACCAAAGAAGGGGAAGGTGAGTAGGGTTGTTCTAGCTGTTGAAAAGGGGGTGGCTTAAGGAAGGGTATTGAATTACATGAAGGGAGGTCACAAGTGGTACACATGCAGGGAAGCCGCAGCAGTAGCAGCGTCGCCCTTGAGGTAATGTGGGTCCCTAACAACCACCTCTGATGTCCATGTGTTGAGCATGGAAGTCTGAGCCAAGGAAGCTTGTGCATGTAGTCTTCTTGGGAGTTGGGACCCTGACTCTGCAAGTTTCCAGCTCCTATAGAGGTCTAGGTTTTGGACTTGCCTGGTTCATCCAAGTTGCAAGAAGGGGGCTTGAATCATACTCTGATATTCCTGACTTTGTAGCTGATTTGGGTGGGTGGGTGGGTTACACGTAGGATGGTTGTATCAATATGGTGTTATAACCTTATGAAAGGCTTTTCTTAGCTAAGGGAGCTGGTAATTTTGATAGGTGTCTGAATATTGGTGGAAAACTGATGGTGTTTGTTGTGAAATCTTCCAAACGTTCCATATGGGTTCTAAAGCATTATGTTGCTGTCGTCAATGACAATATTATCATTCTTCCTCCTCCTCCTCTTCTTCTTCTTCTTCTTCTTCTTCTTCTTCTTCTTCTTCTTCTTCTTCTTCTTCTTCTTCTTCTTCTTCTTCTTCTTCTTCTTCTTCTTCATGTTGTGTAAGTTAGTTCATAACCTGAAAAAAAAACCTTAAAACAACAGAAGACGGCATTAACATCTGACAGAGAGCTGACTTTATACAGAATGTGGTTTAAGAAACCTATAATAAGCAGGCAGATCAGCAAATCATTTTTATTAAATTGTTCTTCACATATTCATAATAGAGGGAAATAATTTTCTGTTTCCACCAGGCTCGGCATTTGATGCTTCAGCTGTCTTGTCAAAATAAATTAAATCCAGGCAGACCTTAAGTGTTAGTTCTCTAAAAATTCACACAGGCTAAATTGGCGTGTGGTTATTAACAAGAAAGAATATGTTTTGATATCTTTGTATTTGGGATAATCTCCTGATTTGTTTGTTGGTTCTGTTTGCTTATTTGTGTCAGGCTGCCAAGAATACTTTGAGTACCCCTGAGAAAGAACCCATCGATAAGCAGAATGAGGTCGAAAAGTTTGAAATCCGAGAACAAAATAAGACCAAAACCGAAGCAAAATGGAAATATAAGGTATGAGTTTCCTTACCTTGTGCTTCTACAAATGTTTTGAGGTAATCTTGAGATGTAAGAACTTGGGTTGTGCTGAAAGTTTGCACATTAATGCTTTTGGCACAAAGCAGAAATAGTCTTTGAAAACTTTCCTTGCTCACTTTTTTTTGTCGAAGGTTTATGTAAAGGGGCAGGTTCTTCCACATCTTTTTATTTTAAAAGCAAACTAAGTACGTAGGGTATTTTTTTGTTGGAAATGATGCTAGCCAATGAGGAAAGTTGCCATAAGGTCAGATTTAGATATGTGATCAGGAGCCCCTCCATATGTCCTTTTTACAGTGCATTCATTTTTATTTTGATGGTATCAGAGTGGTTATACACAATCCCACTTTCAATATTGTTTGTATCTGCAACAGTTTCATTTCCAATCAGTTCATGTCCCATAACTTTCTGCTGAAACCCTGTAACTTTTTATACCACAAATATTCTGAGTTGTGGTGCTTTGTTTTGCTTTGTGAGTGTGTGCACCACTCTTCTTGTGCTACAGAGCATCATGAGTGTCCCTTCTGACAGCAATAACTTGATAGCATTGAGGAAGCATCACAGAACTAATGAAACAGAATAGATATGTCAGCAAAAACAAACAAAAACCCACCAGTCTGGGGGGTCAATTATAGAGTGAGGTCAAGCCTTCCTCTGTCTCAGTTCCTCCATTTCCATCACTTTTTGCAGCATGTAAATCTCTGAAGAATTGTTTGCAGCAGGCAAATGTATTTTTTGGGGGAAATCTTTCAATTTAAGCTTAGCCATATAATAACTGAATGGCACAAGAGAGGATATCACAATGTATTTTTAGTAGAGATACCCGGGTACAGTTAGGATACAATGAACTTAAATGCATGTAATTCCATTTCAGACTGTTTCCAATCAGTGCTGTAGATGCTTCAGGTGTAGCAATGTAGAAAATTGATTTTTTACCAGTGTAGCTTCAGTGGCAATGAATGTGAAGTTAGCATGGTAACTCAGTTCACTGTGGAAGGCCTAAGGTCTAGTTGTCAACCCATTAGCCCTGTGCCCTCAGACTTTCCCCTGAATAAAAATATAAGGTAAATGCTACTTTCTTCCCACCCCCTGAAATACCTTCTTACTTAGTCCTGTAGCCTAGCACTGACCTCAGCGTTTAACTGTGATTGGACTGCTACTAAACCAGTTTCTATGGCTCAAGAGAACTGCTGTTCTTCCTTTCCAAAAATTCATGGTGATATTGCAGGAGCTAAGATTGGTGGCTGCAGCAGCACCCTCACTGCTGTGTCACCGCTCAGTCTTGCCATCTGCATTAGGCACAACATTTCTTCCAGATGACCCTGCAAACATGTTTTCACATTGAAGCAGATTATACGATTGGGAGGGGTCTTGTGACATTGACCTGTGGGTGCATGTTATGCCTGTATAGGCTTTTCACTGTCTGCTCAAAGCATTTTATAAGCCTCCCCCCCCAAAAAAACCTCTCATGGTTAAAATAAGAATGTTCCTGTCCTTTTCAGAATAGCAAGCCTGATTCATTACTGAAAATGGAAGAAGAGCACAAACTGGAGAAGACACCGTTATCAGGAAACAAGGACAATAAATTCATGTTTTCTTTCTCCAACAAGAAACTGCTGGGGTAGGTGCTATTTTGGCAATGAAAACTGATTAATAAAACAGATACGGGCCATAATAAATCTTCCAAGCACTCCAATCTCATCTAAAGATTTTTACTTGCAATATGTGCTATTGTCATTTGGACTTATGCTCAAGCACACCTGCCAGAAGGGGGAAAGCCATGTGTACTTCCTGAAGAAAAACAAAAAATTAGAAGGGGGTGAAATGTTTTCTTTGTTCTTCTTAGTCCAGAGGTGAAACCCTGGCATGGACACAGATACAAGACTTGAGCACAGAATGGCTGCCACAATACCACAAGTCTGCTTTTCACTAACCTCTTTACACAATTGCTTGATGGTGGAAGAAAAGCACCCCCAGGAAATGTTTAGTAATTGTCCCATGCCATTGGGGAAGTGTCCTCATTGCTGTTTAATTCACATGGCTTTATAGTGTGCGGTGACCCCAGGAAAAGCTTTTGAGAAGCCTGCGGTTGGCCGTCTCCAATCTGTGGTAGGCCATGTGTGTCACAACATGCAGAATTTGGCTATCAGAACATGCTGGGAAATGCCAGACAAGCAAAACTGAAGTCAAAATCCTAGGCATAGTGGTGAGTGCACATGGCTGGCCAGCCACAAGCTAGAGGGCCATTGTACATAGACTTCCCAAGGCCAGTAGTAGGATGGCAATGCTAATCTTATCTCCACTACAGATCAGGATAGAGAGGGGCATGGGTGAAATGGTGGCAAGGTTGGCATGGTGCTCGTGCACTGGATTGACTCTGCTGGTGCATTTGCACTGCGCTGACCTTACTGCCACTTTGCCCCTGCCCCTCTCCATCCTGGTATTCAGCAGCAACATGGGTGGGCAGAGGTCAGGTGAGAATATAGGGCAGCCTGCTTCATCAGGCCAGTGGCCTAGCTCGTCCAGCATCCTGTTTTCACAGTGACCAACCTGGTGCCTCTGTTCTCTTGCGGTTTCTATCAACTGGTATTCAGAAGCGGACTGCCCCGACCATGGAGGCAGTACATAGCCATCAGGGTTAGTAGCCACTGATAGCCTGCCATCTGCTACTGCCAAAGGCCATCCATGCCCAGGAGTTATTGTGGACGGGCCCTTGTTTCTGGATAACCTAGTCCAGAGGTAGCTAACCTGTGGCCCTCTAGATCAGTGTTTCCCAACCAGTGTGCCTCCAGATATTTTGGGACTACAACTCCCATCATCCCTAGCTAGCAAGACCAGTGGTCAGGAATGATGGGAGTTGTAGTCCCAAAACATCTGGAGGCACACTGGTTGGGAAACACTGCTCTAGATCATGTTGGATTGCAAACTTCATCATCCCTTATCATTCCCCATGCTTCCTGAACCGATGGGCATTGGATTTCAGCAACAACTGATGGCCACAGGCTACCCACTCCTAATTTAGTTCCCTACCTCTCTCTCTTCCAACTGTCTTCACATATTTTTTTTCTCTCTTCTGAATGTTCCATCTTTCCACTCCTTCTCCTAGCAACCACCTGCACCTCTGTAAGGAGGCCAGACTTGTGTGTTAATCAATCTAACATTAATACAATAAGGAATGTGGGAGCATCCTGGATGTCTTGGTATCATCTTTGAGCATAAACCTGTAGTCCTTATTTAAGCACCCTTCTGGAGTCATAAGTAGACCAAATGCTAGGAAACCTTAACCCTCCGCAACTGCTTTCATCAAAATTATAGGTATTATGAATAACAGTTCAATTTAGCCTCCACAAAGGCCATTATGTCATGTTGAGCCCTGCCAACGGAGATAAACGAGCCCATTTTTTTCTACCTTTGATCTTTGAATCTTTGAATCAAATCAGGTATTGCCTCTCATCAGGTACCACTTCTCTTTTTAAGAAGGAAGCAGCTTTCCATGCTTTTAACTACTGTTCAGTTGGCAGGGTCTGAATTGACCTTGGCTGACACATTGACAATAGAGGGATTTGTTTGATGATGGCATCTCTTTTTTACATGTATATGACTCTTTTTTGCACAGATTTCTGCTTTTATTGCTCACAGTAATTGTATAGTCCATTTATTTAAAGCAAAATATGCATGCATACTTAAATCAGAGCTTTTATGCATGGCTGTATATAGTCAATCAGATTTTTGTTATATTTGAATGAACATAGAATATCTAAAGGCTTTTTCAGGCTTTTAAAGTCAATAGACATGTGTCAGTTTCCAGCAACTGAACAGCTAGGCCTATGATTTTGTAGAAATATCGGTCTACACTAGGAGGCATTATCACATAATAATGTCCACAGTTCAGTACTTCTTTTTATCACTTGGTTTTCCTGTGGCTGCTCAGTGTGATGAAGACAGGTATCTCTTTTGAGGACACAAGTTACCAGCATGTTCCACTGAGCAGGCTCCCTCAAAGTGGGTTGGGCAGCTCACTTACATTTCAAGGTGGCTTATTCAGTCGTCCTGAATGGATGAATTGTTTCCTAAGCATTTGTGTAGAATAACCCTAGTTATACTGCTAATAAATGAGGAAAAAAATGATCACAGGTTATTTCTTTGATGGCATGAACTGACATTGAAAAATACATTTACTGGTTCATGTGTGTACGCTTACATGATTCCAACACGTTGAATATGCATGCACTAGGAGCGTAATATTTCAGAATTTTTATTTACTGAACCAGATTGAATGGAGGGTCTCTGTATGCATCAATAAATTTATATATCTAGTGCAAATGAAAAAAGGTGGTGATTGCTGACAATGTTAAGAATCTGAATATTTGTGACAGGCAAGCAAGTGAATGTAGTATCCCCTACTACCCACCCAAAGAAAAAAAGGCCAGGAATGATCTGTTACTGTTAACTGTTATCAATCTGAAGTTTTAGACTTTGGAATATATGTGTGATGAATGCTGAAATTCATATGTGAATGTGACAGCCCCATTAAAATTTTGTGAATTGAATTCCTGGCCACTCAAAGATACATTCGTGAATAATATTATTGCTTAACCTCTAAATATGAGTCAGCATTCACTGGTGTAGGTTTGTACAGTGTATGTTCATTCATTTTAGACTTCCATGAAATTTAGCTGTAACTGTCAGCATTTAAGGACCATTTCATAAGCAATTAGAATTTGTAGTTTGACAAATGTGTTAGGTTTTCAGGGATAACACGAAATTACTGAAACAAGTGATCTGAACTACTCTGCAGCCATTTTGATAAGAATATTTAAAAAATCATTTTATCATGATTTTAGCATAAAAATGTTTTCCCTGAAACTAGAATTTGATTGTCCACTTTCTTTGCAAATGTTATCATGTGTTTTTGAACTGATTTATTACATGGTTAAATACCCCCCCCCCAAAAAAACCTATTACAGTGGTACCTCAAGTTGCAAACACCTTGGGTTACAAACACTTCAGGTTACAGACTCCGCTAACCTGGAAGTAGACCCTCGGGTTAATAACTTTACCTCAGGATGAGAACAGAAATTGTGCGGCGGTGGTACGGCAACACGGGAGACCCCATTAGCTAAAGTGGTACCTCAGGTTAAGAACGGTTTCAGGTTAAGAATGGACCTCTGGAACAAATTAAGTTCATAACCCGTGGTACCACTGTAATTAGAAGCTAAGTGAGGGGAAAATTAGGGTGCTGTACACAACTAGCATCACATTTTGCAAGGCCTGTTTTGTGAGGTATGTTCTATGATAGGCATCCCCAACCTGCGGCCCTCCAGATGTTTTGGCCTACAACTCCCATGATCCCTAGCTAACAGGACCAGTGGACAGGGATGATGGGAATTGTAGTCCAAAACATCTGGAGGGCCGAAGTTTGGGGATGCCTGTTCTATGAGGTCTGATCATTGGAGGTTTGTGGTATGCATTGACCTGTTCATATATTATTATTATTATTATTATTATTATTATTATTATTATTATTATTATTATTATGGCATCAGTTTTGAACTTCCCTGATTATATGTGCTTGACATTTCCTATATACAGAAAAAGTGATATTTTGATGGTATTTTTGATACATAGCATGTCACAATGTTATCCTTTCCAATTTCATCTCTTTTGTCAAACTAGCTCAAAGGGAGTGAAAACTCAGATGAGTCCTGGTATATTTGGATCATTGCAAAATTTCAAAGAAGATAAAGCAAAACCTGTGAAAGATGAATATGAGTATGTCTCAGATGATGGAGAGTTGAAAATTGACGAATTTCCAATTAGAAGAAAGAAAAACACCACCAAACGTGATTTGCCCTGTAAGTTTGCTGCTGCTTTTGTGCAAGTGCTTGAATGCTCCATCCCACTGTAGCAAGAGGAGCCTGTTGGTCAGAGCCCTGGGGAGGAAAGGGTGTAGCCTTGGCTCCCCATTCAGAGCTACGATGGGGAGCCTCCTCCACCAATGTCACAGAGTGTGTTGGTCAGTAAATCACACCATTCAAAGCTGAAGTTAACTCTTCATTAGCAAAGACATGATCTCCACAGACTTGGATGATTGTCCAGGCCTCATGAGCACAGCAGCTCATTCCCTGCAGATCCTACTCTATGAAATCAGTTGCTGAGACTAAAGATCAGGCATCCCCAAACTGCGGCCCCTCCAGATGTTTTGGCCTACAACTCCCATGATCCCTAGCTAACTGGACCAGTGGTCAGGGATGATGGGAATTGTAGTCCAAAGTTTGGGGATGCCTGCTAAAGATCCTCACCTCCGCACAGCTGTCTATGCCTCCTCCTCTCCCGGGTTTTCCCCAAGCAATTGGAAATCTCTCTTCTGATTAGAGCCAATCTCTATTCTGCCCTTTTCATGCCTCTCCTGGTTCTGAGAGAAGCGGGGCAGGGGGAGCTGGCCGTAGGAGCGGAAGGGAGACACCTGTGACTCTTCACCAGCCTGACTCATCTCTGCCTCTTGGCCTCCCTCCTCGCCTGCTTCACCGCCTGTCTCTGATTCTACCACAAACCGTCCCAGCTCACTAAGTCCTGTTGCCTCTTCAGCTTCAGGTGCCTCCTCTTCCCAGTCTTCTCCCTCTGACCACTCACTGTTGTCCCACCGCCATTCCCCGGGCTCTGATCCATTTTCCCTTGGGGGTTCCCAGCGGATTACTCTTACTATTCCTTTGTGTCCAGCCAGTCCACGACAACCAGGTCAGCGGGATGTGCATATGCTTGCATAGCCAACGATGCTTTTGTTTTGAAAAATGAATGCGAGGTTCTCTTTTAATCCCATTCTCTCTTTATATTTTGGGTACTAAAAATGTCGTGTATGTGAGGCTTTCTGCCACGCACAGAAATGAATTAAGACGAAGAACATTATTAGCAAAACTACCGTGTTTCTCATATTTTAAGGCATCCCCCCAAAATAAGCCATGACAGGATTTCAAAGGGTTGGTGAAAAATAAGACATACCCTGAAAATAAGCACTATCGCAAAGCCCCGACCGAGCGAGAGGCGAAGCCGCGGGACCCAGCAGGAGCTCCCTGCCTGCTTCCCCGAGCCGTAGCGCATCGGGGGACAGAGCCAAAGATCGGCGGGCGCTCCTTGCCGGGCTTGACAAGCCCGGGAAACAGCGCCCGCCGATCTTCGGCCCTGTGCTGTGTGACAGGCGGGGGTGGGGGGAAGCGGAGATCGTTCTCCGCTCTCCCCCCACCCCCGCCTGTCACCGAAGATCGGCGGGCGCTCCTTGCTGGGCTTGACAAGCCCGGCAAACAGCGCCCGCCGATCTTCAGACCTGTGCTGTGTGACAGGCGGGGGTGGGGGGGAAGCGGAGATTGTTCTCCGCTCTCCCCCCACCCCCGCCTGTCACCGAAGATCGGCGGGCGCTGTTTGCCGGGCTTGTCAAGCCCGGCAAGGAGCGCCCGCCGATCTTCGGACCTGTGCTGTGTGACAGGCGGGGGTGGGGGGGGGAAAGCGGAGATCGTTCTCCGCTCTCCCCCCACCCCCGCCTGTCACCGAAGATCGGCGGGCGCTCCTTGCTGGGCTTGACAAGCCTGGCAAACAGCGCCCGCCGATCTTCGGACCTGTGCTGTGTGACAGGCGGGGGTGGGGGGAAGCGGAGATCATTCTCCGCTCTCCCCCCACCCCCGCCTGTCACCGAAGATCGGCGGGCGCTCCTTGCTGGGCTTGACAAGCCCGGCAAACAGCGCCCGCCGATCTTCAGACCTGTGCTGTGTGACAGGCGGGGGTGGGGGGGAAGCGGAGATCGTTCTCCGCTCTCCCCCCACCCCCGCCTGTCACCGAAGATCGGCGGGCGCTCCTTGCTGGGCTTGACAAGCCCGGCAAACAGCGCCCGCTGATCTTCGGACCTGTGCTGTGTGACAGGCGGGGGTGGGGGGGAAAGCGGAGATCGTTCTCCGCTCTCCCCCCACCCCCGCCTGTCACCGAAGATCGGCGGGCGCTGTTTGCTGGGCTTGACAAGTCCGGCAAACAGCGCCCGCCGATCTTCGGACCTGTGCTGTGTGACAGGCGGGGGTGGGGGGAAGCGGAGATCATTCTCCGCTCTCCCCCCACCCCCGCCTGTCACCGAAGATCGGCGGGCGCTCCTTGCTGGGCTTGACAAGCCCGGCAAACAGCGCCCGCCGATCTTCGGACCTGTGCTGTGTGACAGGCGGGGGTGGGGGGGAAGCGGAGATCGTTCTCCGCTCTCCCCCCACCCCCGCCTGTCACCGAAGATCGGCGGGAGCTCCTTGCTGGGCTGGACAAGCCCAGCAAACAGCGCCCACCGATCTTCGGCCCTGTGCTGTGTGACGGGCGGGGGTGGGGGGGAAGCGGAGATCGTTCTCCGCTCTCCCCCCACCCCCGCCTGTCACCGAAGATCGGCAGGCGCTGTTTGCTGGGCTTGACAAGTCCGGCAAACAGCGCCCGCCGATCTTCGGCCCTGTGCTGTGTGACGGGCGGGGTGGGGGGGGGAAAGCGGAGATCGTTCTCCGCTCTCCCCCCACCCCCGCCTGTCACCGAAGATCGGCGGGAGCTCCTTGCTGGGCTTGACAATCCCGGCAAACAGCGCCCGCCGATCTTCGGCCCTGTGCTGTGTGACGGGCGGGGTGGGGGGGAAAGCGGAGATCGTTCTCCGCTCTCCCCCCACCCCCGCCTGTCACCGAAGATCGGCGGGCGCTGTTTGCTGGGCTTGACAAGCCCGGCAAACAGCGCCCGCGTGCACTTTATTAAAAAATAAGACATCCCTTGAAAATAAGCCATGTTGTGTTTTTTGAGGAAAAAATTAATATAAGACATGTCTTATAATATGAGAAACACGGTATTAAAAAATTAAAATCTATCTCTATATATAATTCTGTGCTTTTTTTATTTTGAAAAACTAATTTCTGCCTTTCAATTTCTTCCTAGTTTTATCAGATAAAAAAGAAACTGCACAACACACACCTGTTAAGAAGCCAAAGTTGGAATCAGTATTGTACAAGGTATTCTGGTGTTATATTCTTCCATAATAGGGAATTTTGCAGGATAAATAACATTGCAGATGTGCCTTAATGGCTTGATCTTGCATAGTGACAAGAAACAGCCCTTTGCCAAAGCAACACCTGTTATTTGTACAGCAGAACTAAGTGCCTCTCTGTATTTATTACTTGACTATAGGGGTTCTGAGAAATCACCCTTAACTTTTGTATAGGAAGAATCAGCATTGTCTCTCTGGTTCATTTAGCATCCATCCTGGATTAGTTTAGCAGTAGAGCACATTCTTTCAAGCAGAGGTGATGTGTTCAATCTCCAGGTCTCTCTGAAAACCAGGATAGCTATTGCCAGTCAGTGGCTCAGTTCGTGTTCCATTTTTAGCCAAACTATAGTTTGCACCCACTTCGCTCCTCCCTGGTCCTTCTAACCAAGAACAAACCTTGGTTACAAAGAGCTTAACCATGAGACTGGATTTGGATGACACGCTAAACCAAACCTTGGTTTAGCTGCCATATCATGCTGAGCTAAATGGACCAGGGAGAGAGCAGCTGCAGTCTCCTCTCGGGGAGCCCATGCATGCATGCTCAGCCATGGTTTGGCTTAGCATTATGTGCAGATGCAGCCATAGCGGGTGACACTGAGCTAAATATAGCAATAGTCTGACTTCTTAGAAGGTGATTTCTTATGTTCCTAGATTATAAATACAATGATATGCTTGCATTAGACCAGAAAACAAACATTTAATTTAGGGCTTACTACTGACTACCATAATCCCTGGCATCCCTTTTTTAAAATAAATAAATAAATAAATCTGTTTTGCCAACTTCTATAGAGTGATGACTCCTCAGATGAAGACTCGCTTCATATTGACACAGATGCCAAGCCAGGGCGCAATTCTAAAGTGAAGAAAGAGACCGCAAGCTCAGCAGGCATTCTTGATCTATTGCAGGCAAGCAAGGAAGTTGGGGGTTTAGAGTACAACACCAACAGGTAGGCATAAGCGAGTGTGGATACCTATTTTTAAATAATGCAATGTTAATATTTCATATATGCCTGCACATTGGCCACAATTTTCCATTACAATAAACTTTTCTATTTCACTGCGTTCTCCACTCCCACCCCCCACCCACCCATCCGGTCTCAAACCCCAGAGGCAGGCAGCTGCAGAATGCGCTTGTAACACAATTATAAAATTTGAAGATTTCCTATTAAAAATGCTGAAAATCCACCAAAGTGATAACAATAAAAAGGTTGTTTATTTTAAAAGAACTGGCTCAATTAAGAGGGAAATGAGAACAGCTTAATTTATGCAACAAAATGTCTTTTATTCCTCTGCTCATTTCCCTAATTGTTGGTTCTTTGGAAGGAGATACTAGAGAAAACCGCCTTTAGAAGCCAAGGAAAGCAACAACAAATGGCTTTGAAAACTAATTTATCCAAAGGGCAGCAAAAATGGGCCTCCTGTGGGATTGGCTAGGGGTCTTGCTCAAGTGCCACCAGCTCTATCTTGCTGTAAGCATTTGAAATAACACCCACTGTATGTGTAAAAATCAAAGTTTGGTGTTAATAACAAACTTTTCAGAATGGTTTTTAAAAATAAAACTTAAAAAGAGGTATGCATGAAACCAGAAAGCAGTGGATATACATGAACCGTGAAAGCATGAGGAAAGGCCGTAGAAATAGACCCATAACATTTGTACTCAAGCTGTACTCAGTCTCATTTATTTATTTCCCTAGGTCTGTTCACGGTTCCAGAATTGAGCTTGTTACAGGAGCCATTTCTGCATACAGCCAGTGCCGCTGTTGTAACAAATTAAAACCACAGGGAGACTTGTGGCACCTTAAAGGCTAACAGATTTATTATGGCATAAGCTTTCATGAACTGCAGTCCACTTCAGATGCATGAAGTATGCTGAGCATATCCACAAAAGCTATTGTCACAATGAATTTGTTAGTATTTAAGGTGCCACAAAACTCTTCTGTTTTTGTTTCAGATGGCTAACACAGCTACTCCTCTGGAAAGTATTCAAATCATAGGAAAGGGTGATATCCAACATCACACGAGTGGACTTCTTATCACCTTGTAGAACGTCCCCTTCTTCCCCATCCGAAGCCTACTTACCCCCTCCCCCTCAAACACACACATCTAAATTTATTTAATTGGAACTGGTCTTAATCTAAAATGGCCCTCAGTATTTTTGAACCAGTGCATTCAAAGACTTGTGGTTTCTGAAAGCAGATTCCACACATCACTAAGGATCATGGGTGAGGTATTTCACTGTGTGTTGTAGGTAGCTTGCCAGAAATGTGTCCTATCAATTTTGCTTTTATAGATGCAGCTAGATCCTGGTTGTGTGCACCTAATTTCCAGATTTCCTTTTTTCGTCTGAACTTTCCTTTTGTTTTGTTTTTTAAAGCAAAAATAAATTGTGTGGACCTTAGTCTCTGTCACTCCCTGATTGTGAAGCTGCTGCTGGATGAATAATGTGTCAGAGCAGAGGGCTGCTTTGATCTTCTCTACAGTCTTTGCATGGCTGTTTTTATTTGCTGCATTGGATGTCTAGAATCAGCTCCATATCTGAGTAGCCCCTGGGCAAGTTTACCTCTAAAGAGCAGCCATATTTGTTGGTTGAACCCCCTCAGGCTAACTTGGTGGGAACAAGCATGAGCACTCTGACCAACACTACATGAGGCAGCAGGAGACTAAATCTTGCCACACTGTTACAATGGCATGGAATTCTGAAGCTATGCTAGGTCCAGAGCATTGTGGTAAATCAACATGGCAGCCAGACATATCTATTCAGCTTTGCCCAGAGTGTCATTTATGCTTGGGAAATGTGATGCAATATTCACTTTTCCCCATTTGTGAGGATGCAACACAGTGTAAAGTTTTCAGACATCTTTGTTAGTACAGCATCCAAGTTACTGGGGAATCTGTACACAATCTTATTGAATAATTTGGATCAAGGCAGACAGTAGCGGAAGGAAGCTAGTGTTCCATCTACATAACCCTTGATACAGCAAAAATTGATAAGCAAATGGGCTTTGTCCAGAGGAAAAATGGGATATGCTCTATTGTTTAACTGATTGATAACTGGTAACCATTTATAATATACTGGAATTTACATTATAATTACATTTTCTTAGAAAGAAACCTTTTGTAATTTCAAATTCAATCAGATTTTTAAATTATCTGCCTCTTTAAGAGGTGAAAGTCAGGCAGAAATTCAATAGGTGAGGGCCACAAAGTATCAAAGAACTAGCCCTGTAACCAAGAGCAGGGATCAAGGGAAATGTCCCAGATGAAGTTGGCTGCAAATTGCAATTGGTGGAATTTTCCCTCCTGGGTATCATTCATAGGAACAGGAGTAAAACGTTAATATTTTCAGTGTAATGTTCAATCACAGTTCAAAGCTGCCATTCAGCCAGGGAATGATGTAAAGTATTTGGCACCAGCCACACACATGCACTCCATTTAAAGAAGCTCTCATTCATATTTTTCAAATTATGCTTTCATATTACTAGTATTATTATTTATTGTTTTTTTTAAAAAAATAGCAATAATCACTAAAACTACAGAAAGGGGATGTGACTTTCCAGACTTTAATAATTGCTTCCTGTTTCGTATTTCACTTAGAGCAGATCCAGAATTACTAAGCTGCAAATGTGCCTAATGAAAAACACATTGGGCACAATCCAGTTTCAACATCTCCTGTGCAAACCTGATTGATTTTAAAGGAAGTTGCTCACGAGCAGGGCGACAGAACGCTAACCTGAATGCCAAAAACGAGAGGATGCTAAATGGAAGGAAACAAATATTCTTCTGTGCAAGCTCCATTCGCATGAATGGGGTTTGCTCAGGAGATTGCTACCCGGCCAATTTTACCTTAACCTTTCGCTGCTTTAAAAGCTTGTTAAACAATCTGTCTGTGACTTGTTTTCCTTCTCCTCTCTGCCCCCCGCCTCCCACTCCGAGCCACTGGTTTTGATCAGATCCCACAATTTATTTGCTATCGCTCGCTTTGCTTTAGGCAGTTCCTCTCTAATTTGCCCATTTGGCAGGCAGCGTTTGATGGTCCATTTCCACTGTATCTCGGGTTCAAGGTTTTAAGAAAGCAAGCAAATGTCTTAAGTGCTCACAGAGTTGATAATTGCTAAAACCAGGTCCGCTCATTTTTCTGGATAGAGCTGTGAGCAGGACCAGTTGTGGCATGCTTTGCTGAGTGTATTCTCGTCTTGCTATATCTGGAATACCAAGTAGTACAAAAGTGGACTGAGTTAGCCTCCCAGCACATCAGATCTAACATAAAACAGCAGTTACCCTGCATTTAGTACATCCAAGAAAAGGCTGGTGGGAATGTTAGGCTCTGCCTTCGCTGCCCCCTCCCCCTTAAAACCATTTTCCTGACAATGGAAGGCAGGTCCCCACCCACTCCTCCACTTTCAATGTTTCAAGGCCACCACCAGCACGCGCGCGCGCGCGCACACACACACACACACACACACACACCCCTGCACAGGAGTGACTGGCAATTAGACACTAATGGCTAGCATTTCAAGCAGGCATCTTGGCTTACAAGAATTGTAAGGAGAATTCCTGCTTGAGATGGCAAGCTAAACCCCTTCCTCTCAGATACAGCAATCCACATCCATCCACAATTTCTCTCCTATAGGTTTTTTAGGGGAGGCAACAGAGATTAGACAAAACCAGAGCTGCTGTCACCAAAGCTTTCTGGAAAGTACTCAGAGTTTTTATTGTTTGTTGGTATTTTTGATGAACATTTTCGATTCACTTTTGCATGCTGCTTGGGGGTCTTTTGCTGGAGAGAGCGGTATATGAATTCTGTTAGGTAAAATAAATAAATTTGCTGGAGCATCAAAGCATAAATTGCTATAACATCAATTGCTTATATATCACACTGCTTTTCTTGTAGGGCGAGTGAGACATTGACCCGCAATTCTTAATTGAACCACGTGTGGAAAGTCTAATAGTGTAAAATAAGTTGTTTTTAAAAATATTTTTAAATTAATTTTCAATTATTAAAATCCAATAACAGTCACATTTTATCAATATCAAATTGCAATTCCCACCCAAATATAGATCAATTATATAGCCAATAATACAGTTTGAGTGACTTCCTGTGTGCTGGGTTTCGGGGTGCAAAGTTCTTGTTTCTTCCTGCTTCTGAAATCTTAGTTAATCCAATTGGATTCAGTCCTGATCTTAGTCCCTTATTGACAGCTACAGATTTCCTGACCTCCATTCGTGTTTAGATATTTACAAAAACAAAAAACAAACAAAAAATAACCTGTAAAAAGAGTTCTCTATTTCATCTCAATTGCACCTTGAATCTTTTGGGTGATTTACCAGTGAAATAAAAAATGTAAAGTCTATTGATTTCAGTTGGCCTACTTTAAATATGAATTAACCAGACAACCCCCTTTATATTTAAATCTATTAATGTCAAGGTCTCTGTGAGAATGTCCAGGGAAAATGATATTCTCCCCTACCTGCTGTGTCTCCATCATAATGCAGTTTGAGTCTGCCCATTCTCTTACATAAGGTGATGTCTTGTCTATACAACACAAATGCCACAGTGTGATTGACAAGTGTACCCCATGACGTTGGAGGGCATGTCACATATGTAAAATTGGGCACCCCCTCTTAATTCTGTACTTGCATTTACTCTGAGCTGAAAGCTTTCTTTCTCCCACCCTTCTCCTTTTCTTCCTCAGTCAGCCGCCTGCATCTCCCAGCACACAGGAAGCGATCCAAGGGATGCTTTCGATGGCAAACCTGCCTACAGATTCCTGCCTACAGCCTTCATGGGGCCCCAACCAAGCAAAGAACAATTCCACGTCTGCCGCAAACGCCAAAAAAACTGGAAGCAGCAACAACAAAAATGCAGGGAAAAGGTTGCCGAAAAAGAGTGCAAAAAACAACATTGACATTGAAGATTATGACGAGGACCAGGATCACTTAGACGCCTGTTTTAAAGATTCTGATTATGGTATGGAATGTCTGCATCACTTTTCTCTCTCTCTCTAGGTGTGACCCTTTAAATATACGCATGCAGTGAAACACACAAAGGTGGCCGGTCCCTTCATGAAAGCAGTAACGCCACCAGCTGTTGTGGCAGCAGATTCTGAGTCAGAGGCCTGAATGATTGCTGGGAGACGACCTTGTTTTATCTGCCTCGCAACATCCCCCTTAATTCCATTTGGCAATTTTGTCTGTGTGACCTAGGTATGGGAGTTCCTTTCAAATTTTGCAAGGGAGATCTCGGGTCATGCTTAATGAAGTGCTATTCAGGCATTCAGCCTGGACCCACAAGGGCAAAAGTGTGTTGGAGGATGGAGGCATGTATTGTGGCTCCATTCCTAGTGTCACTGGACATGCCCCCTTCACCTCCCAATTAAGCCTCCTCTTAGTTGGGAACCCAGAGTGTTTAAGCACATCCATGAAGTGCAGGGTTTCTCCCCCACCATTAACTTCCTCTGCTTCCACTCCATGCTGCTTCATATGCTACTGCAATCTCTTCAAGTTTAAAAAGCAGTTTGTGATGCAACATGGGGAGCTGGCTGTTTGAAAAAGGGAGGAAGAAGCCCTCGGCAGACATGCAGAGCTGTGCACCAACTTTTTCGGTGAGCAAGTGGCGCTAACATTGCAATTTACTAGCCATTTACACAATCAACATAGCTTTGTTTCCTTCAGTGGGACTGCACTGCTAGAACATGCTTAGTGAAGTGTTGCCCTAAGACAGATAAATAGCCTAATAATTCAGCTTCCAAAAATATTGAGCCATGCATTAGGTGTCTTCCACCCCTTTGGAAAGCACATAATTCCCCTCCGCTTTCGGCATTTGAGAGGCTGAAAGCAAAGAGATTGAAATCCTGTTGTAGCTTAATGAAAGCTAGACTCTCTTCTAAATTGAAGAAGTTGTACTTCTTTGACAAAACATCAGCACAAATTACAACAAAGGTACCTGTAGGCATATCGATCTAGATAAATAACTTTTAAATGTTTGCAAAAGTATAATGTATAGACACGATCTAAAGATGTCATTCTGAAAGGAGAGGACTGATTTGGTGGGGTGGAGAGAGAACCAACATTCTTGCTAATTATATATTTATGCTACCATTTAATAGGCTTGCTTTGTTGTAATATGGTTTGGTTCACTAAGGCTCCATTTGTCCTACATCTGGCCAGCACATTTTCAGTCGGTGGCTAAATTGATGCAATTGCTTTAAAATCATATCTCACCATAGCAAAAAGAAATGAAAATTAAGTCCACATTTGAGATAGGTTTCTCAGTTTAAGTGGGTGTAATGCAAACAATGTAGCTGTCATTTAGCCTAGAAGTTGCGGGTTCTCCGAAAGCAAAAGAGACGGAGGGTGTGGCAAATCTCAGATGTTTCCATACAATAATTGGAGGTAGAGTAGCTGTGTCTCCAATAACCACATGTGTAGCCACTGCTACTACCACATGACTGCAGCTTACATTGCATTCAATGTGTGTGAGCAACTGCCTCCACCCTGCCCATTCTCTGGGTACCTTTTAACCAGGCTAGGACTTTATAAGCGGCTGCCAGAATCCTTCCTAAGCATACAAGATGCACAGAACAAAGAACTGCTTATGGCTGTAGAAGGGTTCCAGATACAGTAAGCCTGCAACTTATACGGGGATTGTTGTTGTTGTTTAGTCGTTTAGTTGTGTCCGACTCTTTAGTTGTGACCAGAGCATGCCAGGCACAGGGGTTACGTTCCATGAATCACACCTAAAGCCAAAATTGTGCATTATCAAAACACATTGGGATCAGTGGCAGGTAGGATTGCCAAAGTCTCTCCCCCACCCCCCAGGTGTCTTCCCCCTTTTAATTTTTTGTTAACATTTTGCCACAAGCACAAGGTAAGTTATGCTTAAGTTGCAGGCTTACTGTACACAGAATGACTGCAGAACTCTGGAAAACAAATGCTTGGGGGAAAAATTTATGTACACAGCAGATCTGTAGGAATTGCTTTAATAATAATAATAATAATAATAATAATAATAATAATAATAATAATTTGTATACTGCCCTTTATCTGTAGATCTCAAGGCGAAGTATGATGTGGAAGCTAAGGGCCACCTTCAATATATTCCTAATTCAGAGATGCTGACAAAGGAGTCTTGCTCCTGTAATTCAAACACTGGAATAGATCATGATGCAAAGCTAATATTTTTTTATCCTCCATGTTTGGAACTGAATTATTCCAGGTTTGATTCACCCACTGAAAGGCTACTGGCTGCTTCCATTTATTTATTTTTACATATATGGCATACTTACACTATCAATTAGTGCCGTACCAGAATCTCTTACAGTATTTGTTTTCTCTTTTAGTTTATCCCTCCCTTGAATCAGATGAAGACAATCCAGTATTCAAGTCTCGATCAAAGAAAAGGAAAAGTTCTGATGATGCACCATATAGCCCAACAGGTAATATTTCTAATACTTTAAATCAAACATATATAGGAAAAATACTCTAAAATCCTTTTAATTCGTCATGTACTGTACATACATACATAGATATATAGGAAGCCACAAAGTAAGCTATGCCATTCACTCATACCTTTTGCTGACAATAAACCAAAAAATGGTCAGAGTTGCTGCAGTATTTCAAGGATGGATGTATATGGCTGATCCTGACCTACCACATTCCTGGAAAGGTGCTGCTTAAATATGCTGCCCTTACCATACCTTGGGTCACAGCAAACAATGATGGAAAAGAAAGGATTCCTCAGCAGCACTGATATTTTGACTGGATTCCTATAATCAGACATGAAATTTTTGAGGAGCTCTTTTGCACAGGTTTCTGGATCTGAGTGAGGTCACCTCAATTCAGCCTTTGTATTTTATGTGTTCAACATAAAGCATGCTTAATTCTGTGTTGGGTACGCTAGTGTAAGTAAGTAAGTAAGTAAGTAAGTAAGTAAGTAAGTAAAACCTTTATTGGCATCAAACAAACTCGCAGACAAAATAATAACAGATTAAAACTGTCACTGTGGCAAACACTGTGTTAAGAGAGAGAAGGGAATAATCCGCTATCCGCTTTCACGACAATGGGGCTTCTAATAATTCAGACGACTGCAGAGTACAACGACGAGAAAATAGTAAATTAAGATATTGAGCCACCATCTTGGTGAGGACCTGGTCCTTCCCCAGCAAAAGGAATTGTAAGATGGGTACGCTATACAACTTCACATTGCTGTATTTGTAACCTTTGTTTTTTGCTTCTGCATTTAGCAAGGGTTGGCCCATCGGTACCTCGGCAAGACAGACCTGTCCGAGAAGGTGCAAGAGTTGCCTCTATTGAAACAGGACTGGCGGCGGCAGCTGCTAAATTATCCCAGCAGGTGAGCTGACCAAAGAGGTTTCAAAAATAAATAAATCCCATGGACATTGGAGTAGACCGATTGGAATTCATGGCCGTTTCATTTCTATGGGTCAGCACTGAGTAAAACTTAATTGAATACCACACCTAGAAATTCTGCTCTCTCCTTTCCCAACATGCTGTTCTGGGGAATTCTCCCAGCCCTCCAGAGTGCATGGAATGAGAAGGGACAGAATAAGCCCTGCTGCAGTAGCCAGAGTGCCAGAATGGGTTAGTTGAATCTGGTTCCCAGTTTTTCACCATAGAATCATATAGTTGTAGATTTGGAAGGAACCCCAAGGGTCATCTAGTCCAACCCCCTGCAATGTAGGATTTGCAACTAAAGCATCCATGACAGATGGCCATCCCATCTCTGTTTAAAAACCTCCACCGGCATTTTAAAGTCCACCACCTTCCAAGGGAGTCCGTTCTGCTGTCAAACAGCTCTTGCCATCAGAAAGTTCTTCCTGATGTTTAGTCGTAATTTCCTTCCTTGTAATTTGAATCCTTTGGTTTGCCCCCCCCCCCAGCCTCTGGAGCTTGTAGGGCTGCGATGGCTATTTGTGGAGTGTGGTGCCTGTCATGTACCAGTGCTAGCAATAACAGTGCTACCTTTTTGAAGCTAATGGCCATCATATCATTTTTGAAAGGAGGAGCAGAAGGGCAAGAAGAAGAAGAACACCAAAAAGAAACTGTCGCCCAACAACGCAAATAAAATCCCTCAGGAAAGCAGCTCTCCTGAACCCAAGCTGGAGTCCCACAGCAGTAGTTTAACAGACCACGAGTATACAGCTGGTGCAAGCACGTTTGGGGTGGCCCAAGTCAACCGAGGTTCTCAACCCATGGCACCAGGAGTTTTCCTCACGCAACGGAGGCCCTCCTCGTCGTCACAGAATAATGCTGCTGCCAAAGGTAATTTTCGTCAGTTTTATTAGAAGTGGCAGATATTTTCATCAGCCGGCAGCATCATTTCCTTAATACACGCTTTGCTTTGTCATAATATGTGGTCTTGTATCGTTTTCAAAGCAGTTCATGTAGCATTTGGTAATTCGTGTTGATAAGCTCTTAGCTGTGCCTCCGTTCCCTACAGAAACCACAGGAAAACACACTGGTTGTGTACACAAGGAATGCCTGCTACTTTAGGAATGGTAGTTTTCAACTTTTAAGAAGCTAACATACCAGTATACCCGAAGGAGCATCTCCACCCTCATCGTTCAACCCAGGCACTGAGGTCTAGCTCCGAGGGCCTTTTGGCAGTTCCCTCATTACAAGAAGCGAGGTTACAGAGAACCAGACAGAGGGCCTTCTCGGTAGTGGCGGCTGCCCTGTGGAATGCTCTCCCATCAGATGTCAAGGAAATAAACAACTATCTGACTTTTAGAAAACATCTGAAGGCAGCCCTGTTTAGGGAAGCTTTTAATGTTTGATGTTTTGTCGTATTTTTTATATTCTGTTGGGAGCCACCCAGAGTGGCTGGGGAAAACCCAGCCAGATGGGCGGCAGGCTATAAATAATAAATTATCATTATCATTATTATCATTGTTTTTCTTCTGTGGTGTAGTAAATGTTTGCCCTTAGACCAGGAGCAGCTAGTGTGGTGCCCTCCAGAAGTTGTGGACTACAACACCTGCCATGCAAGTTGGGGCTGAGAGGAGCCTGTAGCCCAAGCCATCCAGAGAGCACCACGTTGGCTACCCCTGTCGTAGAATTCCATTGATATTGGGAACAGTTGATGACTTCAGTTGCAGTCCCTCAGCAGGACTTACTTCTGAGTACACATGTAAACGGTCATGATGTGAGGCTGTAGGTTGGTACCATAGAGCCACCTACCTTACAGTGGCATCACTGCTGCACACCTGGGTGGGGTGGGTGTGGGTCAGGCAGGTGGTGGCTGCACAGGCCCACTGGTAGAGTCAACCTGTTGCCCTTACTAGCACACCCCTACAGCTCTGACCTTGCTACCAGTCTGTCCCTGCCCTGCCCTGCCACACATATTTTTTTGGGAGGTGAATTCCCTGTACGGGGACGAGGGTGGTGCTGTGGGTTAAACCACAGAGCCTAGAGCTTGCCGATCAGAAGGTTGGCGGTTCGAATCCCCACAACAGGGTGAGCTCCCGTTGCTCGGTCCCAGCTCCAGCCAACCTAGCAGTTCAAAAGCACGTCAAAGTGAAAGTAGATAAATAGGTACCGCTCTGGCGGGAAGGTAAATGGCGTTTTTGTGCGCTGCTCTGGTTCGCCAGAAGCGGCTTTGTCATGCTGGCTACATGACCCGGAAGCTGTACGCCGGCTCCCTCGGCCAGTATAGCGAGATGAGCGCCGCAACCCCAGAGTCGGTCACGACTGGACCTAATGGTCAGGGGTCCCTTTACCTAGACTCCCTGTATGTTGCCATCCCAGCAACAATCCCCTTCCCCTGTGCAGGAAAACAAGAGCCGAAGGAGAGAAAGAGAAAGGGGAAAGAGAAAGGCCAGGGCAGTCCTGAGCAGGGCGCCCCCCCCTGGTGCTGAGATCGCTCCATGTCCCCGCTCTTGCAGGGCGCAGCATGGTTTCTGCGCGGCTTTGTCGCGCGGCGCCCTGCCTACCGGCCCGACGCCCTAGCACACCTCACCACCGGGGGTCTACCTAAAGCCGGCCCTGAGAAAGGCAAGCAGCATAATGCGTAACTTGACCTTCAGTTTGTGGGTTGCAACTTGTGGGTTGCGTTTTCTTTTTTCTGTTCAGATTAGTTTTTTAGCCTTGATGAAAAGATATTTGATCTCAATCTTTGTGTTCTTTTGGAGATTTCAACAAAATCTATTTAAAACAAAAAACAATACACCCCAAAATTTAACCTCACCGTCAGTCAACTAGATGACCTTAGTCAGGCCACCATTTTCCTCACCCAACACATGGGAAATGTTTGATTTGCTTCTAGAATGTGGGGATGCAGCCGGTTCCTTTCCAAACCAATCTTCATTTGCTTTTGCGTCATCTTTCTCCATTGTAAAACTTTGCTTTCTTCGTAGACAGAGGTTTTGAGGCTTAATGTGTCCCCTTTTCTCACACTTGCAGGGAAACGTACGAAAAAAGGCATGGCCACAGCTAAGCAAAGGCTTGGGAAGATTTTGAAAATTCATCGGAACGGGAAACTTCTTCTCTAAAACTTAGCCCCAGCTGGGACTCTTATCAAAGTTCAGAATGTCCTGAGCTGACACTAACTCTTCTTCAACTCTTGAAGGACCTTCAGTCGTATTGTGCAACACCCGAGGGACAATACCAGTTAACTTTTTGCCACCACTTTAATAAATTCTTTTTAACTTTCAGCAGTTAAACATGTACAGAATACTGCTATAAATATTTTTTAATATAGATGTCCTTTCTCAAATTGCTGAGAGTGACTAGTTCGCAAAAAGTTAATACTCCAAGAAACTGAGGATCATTCCAGTTTTAGGAAAGTATCCCTTTAACTTGTTTATAAGTGAAGAAAAAGTGGTTGTTTTTAACAGTATGCACATTAATTTCAGTTATGTTTCATTTATCCAACTGCACCAATTTTAGAGAGGTATCTGGTTAAGTGGCAGGAGAGTTTTGGTAAATTCCACCTTTGCTCAAATTAACTTACAGAGAAGGGAAAGAGATTTTTGTCATTACTGTGTGTGATATAATACATGCAAGACGTAATATGCATAACGGAATAGTTTTCTTTACCTGGCTCATGATAAGTATGTTTTGGTCAATGGAAGAACTAAAATTGCACTTCAGCACTACTAAGAACTTTCTCTATAACCGGGTATAGGACAAAAATGGATGAATTAATTTATTTTATGTGCAATGCTAGGTGACTGCCGGAACAATCCGGATCACAGGCCTGATCCAATTGGGTTAATGATTAGGGTGTGTAGACGCAAAATGGGTGAATGCAGTTCTTTGAAAATCAGTGGTAGTTATTCCATTAATTTTGGTTGGTGCTGGATTACAATCCTTCTCATTGATAGTTTTCCATCCCTCCCACCATTTTCTTACCTGTAAGGTGTTTTTTTTAGCACCTCTTAGCATACTGTCTGCCCTTATTGTCTCTGCTTTCATCACCACAAGGCAATGTGTGATAGGAGTAGCCTTATAAGACAAAACAAAACACCCCAATAATAACAAAAACCAATGTGTACAGCTAGGAGATTGTTACAAAATGATAGAATTGGCTCCTTAGCAACAAGACCTGAAAAGAACGGTTGTGTTTGGAGATTTCTTTTCACTCACCGCTGTTCTTGCTAAGGCTTGTTTACATGATCCTAGAAGCAGAGGGGTTGCAGTTTTGTTTTTTTCAAGATATTGCTAGGTCAGGGTTTCTGTTTGGAAATTATTTTACCAGAGCAGGGAATTCCATGTTCAGGGCTGACTCTCCAGTTAACCTTGTGACAAAGTTGCCACTTCTGTGTGTCTAGGCCCCGTCTCGAGGTGCTGGTTCTTGAAATTGAGCACCATGCGGGAGGAACGATGTCATGGCTCCTTCCAAAAACAGATGCTGCCCTCGGCATGTGAAATAGTCTCCTTATCTCCCCTTCCAATGGCTACTGGTGTGGCGGTGCAGGACTTGACCAAGTAGAAATGGCAAGTGTGACACAAAGTTAACACGATATGTCCTCCTTACATTGTAAGCCTGTGCGTGCCAACTCTGAAGGAAGTCCCTTTGAGTTCAACGAGCTTACTCTTAAGTGGATTTAGGATGGCACCTTTAGTCAAGTATCTCCTCACCAGTGCTATTTTCTAGAAAAAGAGGTGGCTCCCTCGTTCTCTTAGAATGGCAATGGAACACACCTGAGAGGTGCCAGAACTTAGTTCAGGCTGCAAAAAAACGCCCTGCCCCTCGATAATTTCCTTGGGTCATCCCTTGGACTCTTGCCATCTTGACGTGACTTCTCAACCCCATCCAACAGTTCGCTCGTTAAGTTCACGGCGACACTGGGTTTTCTTTAATGCAATCAATTAATATGAGATGAAACAAATGACAGCCCCCCAGCAATTAACCAGAGTTTCTTTCTTTCAATTCACAGTAGCCTTTGAGTAAACCCCTGGATCATGTAAACAAAGGAGGCACAACAATGAGCTAAGCTGTTTTCTTGGGATAACTAAGAATGTCAGCAAACAGGGCACTTTCCTTTGGCTCCATGACTCAACCCCATCCCATCTTCCTGCTCTGGGGGGCGGGGGCGGGTGCAGAAACAGTTCCAGAGGCAAAGTGCCAAGAAAATGTAACATCTGTATCAACACTTTGAGGGTTTGTGGGTTGTTGTTTTTTTTAATGCTTGCAAACCCACTAAGACATGATGGCTCCATGGTCTGAGCTCGCCTTGACCCCAAGGCAGGCTGTGAGGTGCAAACCCATGCCAGCGATGTACATAAGGCTTCTGACAGTCATATCAAAGCACTTCCTATGAGATACACTTGTCTGGAGGAATGACGGCTGTGGGCACACACAGGTGTCTGATAAGACGAAAGCCAAGCTTATTGACAGTTTAACTGGATACTTGTCGTCTTTTAACTCTCTTAGTGTTTAGTGTAGAGTGCATTATTTTACATTAAACTTGCTTGTCTGCATTTAAACACTTGAAGAGTTAAATTTGTTTCTCAGGCAATCCCGGGTTTTCATTTATAGATCTGTTTCCTAAAGCATATTTTTTCATAGAATGTAGCCTGTAAATAGCTTTTTAAATACCTTCTTTTTTATAAGAGCAAAGTATCTTTAGACCTTTCTTTCTATAGAATACTTCATTAACCTTTATACAAGTTTTTTGCCGAGTATTATCAACTGTTGTATTTTAGGTTCTTGACTCTAAGAGAGGAATTTGGGGTTTTTGGTCCTTGTTTTTGTTTTGTTTTCCCTTTGATTATTATTATTATATTAATTATTTTGGCATTGCCTGAAAAACAAGTAAAACTTTGTGCAGCCTTATACAGAATCGAATAATAGTACAAAAATTGATCTATTTAAGACACATTATGAAGAAGAATAATCTTCAACTTTATAATACCAGCTCCTTGTTTCAATTCTTGTATTATGAGGGGATACAATTATTTTATTAGCACCTTGTGAAGTGTTTCTGTGTTTTGTGATGATGTAATTTATTAATGTTTGTAGCTTTTTATATTTGTACATTTATTATGAGCTTTGTTTATATACACATTACCTGGATGTGATGTCCATGAGGGGAAAAAAACAGCTACAGAAAACAACTGAGGCCTTATTAACTAACCTTTCTATAGCCACGATGGGGAAACTGGGTTTGGATCCTCTGAGTCAAAAATGTTAGTTGAATAGGGCCCCAGGGTTAAGCCGAGCAAGTTTTTTTAAGCTTCCCTAGTATACTGTTCTTGTCAAGCATTTATATAATATAACACAAACATCATGCTGTTTTTTATTATTATTATTGTTATTATTATGATGATTATTATGATTATTATTTTCGCAACATGTACATTTCTAACAAAGTTTATTGTGGCTATCTATTACAGTGTTTTATTTACCGATTCATATCAAATGCTCTTGTATCAAGTCCATGAAATCTAAGTAAACTTAGATCAAAATTTTAAAAGTAAAATATTTCAGGTTTTGTATAAAACTGGCGTTGGTTTGGTTCTTGAGAAACTTGATTCAGGCCGTGGGTCTGCAAGGTCGTGCATCGCAGGGGGTTGAACCAGATGACCTCTTTGGGTCCCTTCCGACTCTACAATTCTGTGTCTCTTAAGTCATCGAAGGGCAACATGCTGCTCTGGGTTGCAGGTAAACCTTGTTCACTGCCAGGGCAGGAGTTTCAATGTGGAAGCTACCGTGTTTCTCATATTATAAGACATGTCTTATATTTATTTTTTCCTCAAAAAAACACACTATGGCTTATTTTCAAGGGATGTCTTATTTTTTTCCTCCTCCTCCTGCTGCGGCTGGCATTGCTGCTGCGCCTATCACTATGTCTTATTTTCGGGGTATGGCTTATATTCCTTGAATGCTTAAAAATCCTGCTATGGCTTATTTTATGGGTATGTCTTAAAATATGAGAAACAGGGTATTTGAATAGGAGCAGAATAATGTAGAAGCAACTGCAGGCAGGATGAGATCCCCACGATTGATCACAGGGCACATAACGAAAATACCATCCTGCTGTGTTTACAGGTGTGCACCTTGCAGAAAGCAGACACTCGTGCACCAGAAGAAGGGGCTCCTCGAGATCACCAAAACTCTCTTAGGCTCTGAGGTATATGAGTATAAACTAATTCCAATAGCTATGTTCCACCTCTACTGTTGGAAGCGGTTTGCCTTGAGTACAAGTGGCCGGGAATCACAAGCGGTAGGGCCGGATTTAGTTTTGATGAGGCCCTAAGCTACTGAAGGTAATGGGGCCCTTTATATGTCCGCTTCCAACAGTCCTTTGTTAACAACAAATTGTCACTGGTTTTTTTTGTTTTGTTGTTGAATATATGCTATATGGTAATTTATGGACCTAATAGGCATCTAAAGCCATTTGCACATGCAGAATGTAGGCACCCTATATATTTGTTGTTTAGTCGTTTAGTCGTGTCCGACTCTTCGTGACCCCATGGACCAGAGCACGCCAGGCACTCCTGTCTTCCACTGCCTCCCGCAGTTTGGTCAGACTCATGTTGGTAGCTTCGAGAACACTGTCCAACCACCTCGTCCTCTGTCGTCCCCTTCTCCCTGTGCCCTCAATCTTAGCCTATATATATAGGAATGAGCAAACCAGTGAAATTTTAGGGAGCAGGCTAACAGGCGGGGCCCATCACTTACATCATAGGAGCCTACACAACACAAAACACTGTTGTTGTATGTAGCTTTTATTTTATTTGCTTTTTATCTTATATTTTGGAAATATACATCCGGTTTTTTTCCCTTTACATTTTTTGGGGCCCCCAAAAGAGTGGGGCCCTAAGAAGAAGATGAAGAAGAAGGAGGAGGAGAAGGAGAAGGAGAAGGAGAAGGAGAAGGAGAAGAAGAAGAAGAAGAAGAAGAAGAAGAAGAAGAAGAAGAAGAAGAAGAAGAAGAAGAAGAGTTTGGATTTGATATCCCGCTTTATCACTACCCGAAGGAGTCTCAAAGCGGCTAACATTCTCCTTTCCCTTCCTCCCCCACAACAAACACTCTGTGAGGTGAGTGGGGCTGAGAGACTTCAAAGAAGTGTGACTAGCCCAAGGTCACCCAGCAGCTGCATGTGGAGGAGCGGAGACACGAACCCGGTTCCCCAGATTACAAGTCTATCACTCTTAACCACTACACCACACTGGCTATAGCTGACTAAGCTATAGCTTGTTTAGCTTATACATAAATCCAACACTGACAAGCAGGGAAAGTACTGCGGTACTTTCCGATTTCCCCCCATAATTCATACATCTTTTTAAATGCAATTTCCCGTAAAATGCTAATTTTTGCAAGCACTTTCCCTTTTGATTTATTTACTAATATATGCATTTATGTACACTTTGTTTATTCATTGCATTTACAGGCACCACCCCCACACACACTTATGCGAGGTTATGTTCTGGTACCCCATGTGCATAAGCAGCTTCTAAACACCCTTGGACTTGTTAAAGGGTAAAAGAGTATTGGGCAATGATCCATAATGAATTGAAAAAAATGTTTAGAAGTACTTCCCCCCCCCAAAAAAAAACCCAGAGTCCTTTCTGTTGGGGATAATTCAGACTGAAATTCCCAACTTGCAGACTTAACGTATAGAATAAGAGAACAAGAATAACATACGTTTAAAGAAGATTGGAAAACGTTTATTGAATATTTGGGAAATAATTGTGTACAGCTGAAAATGCTGGCATTAAGATAAATTCAGCAGTGTAAATAAGTTTTGATGGATGCAATAATGGAATACTGAATGGTATAGTTTTTGTAAAATATGCAGGGATTTATGATATTTAAAATGAACCATGGAAAGAGAAGAAGGGAAGTCATTGATATCCTAAGGATGTAAAATGAGTATTTTAAATTGTGAAACAGAAAATTTAATTAAAAGAAGAAAAGAGAAGCACACTCTAAACACCCTTTAAACACCCTCTCTGCCTCTCTCCAATTCAGACCAAAAGTATTGTATCCAAAGATATCCACGACTAGAATTGAAGCTCTGGGGCTAGGTAGAGGCTGGAGGATATGGGAAAAAGCGGCGGCTGCTGTTCTGTCCCATGCGTCAGCTGTTAGGCAGGGAGGCTGAGCAGCCTAAAAAAGCCCTGCTGGACCTGTAGTCTCTTTGGGACTTCCTCTGCCCTCACTGAAGCTCTGGCAAGGTAATTCACAGCTTTAAATTTGCTTTTTCCTAGCAAATAGAGCAGTGGCAGACCTGAGTGACAACCTTCTCACTCCTGTCCGCCGCAGAGACTTACATTCACTAAAGTACAGTGGTACCTCTACTTACGAATTTAATGCGATCCAAACGCACATTCGTAAGTCGAAAAAATGTGTAAGTCGAATCCCATAGGAATGCACTGGGAGAAAAAATTCGTAAGTCGAAGCAACCCTATCTAAAAATTCGTAAGTAGAAAAAATCCTATCTAAACCGCATCCAAGGTGGCGGACGGAGCTCCGTTCGTAAGTAGAAACATTTGTAAGTAGAGTTATTCGTAAGCAGAGGTACCACTGTAAATGTAGAAGCCATTGATTGATTGATTGATTGGGGGGAATTAAGCAGCAGGAGATCTTTATTTTTTATTTATTAATAGTGTCTATAACTTCTTGTCCTGCAGACAAAGATTCGTGGGCACAAGTTCCTAAGGTTCTTTAGGTGTGTGGTTTTTTTTAGGAACACCCCAAAATTGTTGGAAACAAACCCAAATTATTAAGCTTTTGGGAGGAGACTCCCCCCCTCCATAGTGATTTTTAAAGCTTCTATAGCTGTTTCAGCTGCTTTTTCCACATATCCATAGATTTTCCTGGCATTTTGCCGATTCAGAAAAATTCCCACTTGACACCATTTTTACACCCCAAAACCAGAACGTGCCAGGATTTTTCATGACATATGACAAGCCTAGGGATTCCTAAACTTCAGAAACAAACTTAACAATGCAAATCAGTGCAAATGCAGTAGTTAAAATCACATTTGAAAGACCAAGCAACCACAACATTCTGACTCCCCAGTATACTTCCCTCCTCCCAGAAGTCCTGGACAAAGGAGTTCATCTTCACCTGTGGACAAAGTGAAAGTAGTGAAGGGACAGCTGGGGCAAGAGGTCACGACAAAGGTGTCGAGCTCCCTCAGAGAAAGCTCTCCCTGCACCACAAGCTTTGTTTGGCACAGGAATCGCCAACAGGTCAGTAGAAAGTCAGATGGGAAATAAGGGTAATCTCCAAAGTGAGTATTCTGGCCTTTGAACCCTACTTTTAAGTACAGTGCTTTTCTGTTTGGATGGCAGCAGAGATTTCAATTTGGGTGGTTTTCTGTGGCTGACAGCATGTTAGACTTGAGTTTGCAATGTAAAAATACCAGCTTGGACTTCTTCCGATAGTGCCACTGATCCTGCAAATTACTCTGGGACACGTCTGATAGTGTCCTTTGCGGTGGTAAAATCAAAAACTGGTAATGATTTGAACAGTGGCAGAAGAGACGTATTTCGGTAGAATTGCCTTTAAAGTATTCCTGGTTCAATAATTTTAAAAACTGCCATGGTTTTGAAAGAGACACGGGGTGGTTGGCATTTGCATAGCTGCCAAGTCTCCCGCTGAAAAATGTGGGATCGGCAGCAGCGCGGCACCGGAAGTCGCTTCTATGCTTGTCTGGACATGCGTAGAAGCAACTTCCGGTGCCGCTCTGCCCGATTTCCGATGCCTAGGCATGGGCAGAGCGGCACCGGAAGTCACTTTTACACAAGCGTCTTCCAGTGCTGCTCTGTCCGATGTCCGGTGCCCAGACATGGGCAGAGCGGCACCCAAAATGGAGCCTCCCTGGCAGGTAGGAAATCCGGGGGATTTCAGGGATTTTTTTACTATTTGGGATAACAGCGGGAAATGGATTAAAATCCGGGGGTTTCCCGCGAAAAACAGGAGACTTGGCAGCTATGGGCATTTGTCTGCCTTGGGAGGCAATGGAAAAGGGCATCTGGAGGGGTGAAGTCAAATCGTTGGAGAGTTACACACATGCAAACTGCAATAAGTCGTAGCTGAGAAGGGTTGTGAAAGTCTCAGCATTTGGGAAGTGATCATGCAGCCCAGAGATCACAAACCTTTTTGGGCCAATGATAACATTTGGATTTTTAAATGAGTGCCATGGGGGGGGGCTACCCTCTCTGCCCACAGAGGGGCATAACAACCCAAAGTGTGTGCACAAACAATTCTCTTTTCCAAGACATAGAGAATCATAGAATCATAGAATCATAGAGTAGGAAGAGACCACAAGGGCCATCCAGCCCAACCCCCTGCCAAGCAGGAAACACCATCAAAGCATTCTTGACATATGCCTGTCAAGCCTCTGCTTAAAGGCCTCCAAAGAAGGAGACTCCACAAAACAAAAGGGTACACAACTTTTGTTGTGTACCCTAGTACTATAATAATATGGCTGCAGTCCTGCGCAAGTTTACCTTAGGGTAAGATCTACAGATCATAATGGAAGGAACTGCTAAGTAAACGTGATAGACTTGGGTTGCGTGTCTAACGATCCACCTGCCAACCGTTCTCGCTCTTTTGAAAGCAGCCAATGGCGAAGTGTGGCTTTCTCAAATGAAAAGTCCTCTTCTGGAAATATAATCCAACCGGCACCGTAATGATTTACTTCCCTGGCTCTTGACTTATTCCAGAATTTTGTGATGGGAGAAATGGATGAAAATAACTATCAGGGACCAGCAAAGTTTATCAAACATATGGTGGAATTTGTACATAGATATAATTCCTTAGTTCTTTCAGATTCAAAATTAATAGTTCTATCTACTATTTAGCTAACCAAACACAGTGGACATTTTTAAAAAATGCAAATTGTGAAAACCACAAGTGTAACTGTCCACACGATGGAGCTGTTCTTCTGCACTAGAGACTCCATCCAAGCGTATGAGGTCTTTTCACCAAGCTAAACACGCAACAGTGTACATTAAAAAATAGAGCTCTGGCAGCTTTCTTATTCCAAATGAGCTGTGACAGTAAAGGAGAAAAACTCCTCTCAGATTCAGCAACAAGACTGGTGTATATATTTTTTAAAATGTAAATATTATAGCAGATGTCTAATTGCAATGCAAGATCAGGGTCAAGGATTATGTGTCAATCTTTTTTTTGTTTTTTTTTTTTGTTAAGGCTATTGGGAATTGTAGCTCTGTTAGAGGTAAGCTGTAGTTCTTTATAGTGCTTTAAGTGGACGGTGTGTATGCAACCTTACTGACAAGTGTGTGTAGTATTTCAATAATTCCCCTACCTGCAATCTGATGATGTTTCAGCCTCGTGCTTTGTATGAGCATGAAAATCTGTTCGTAGAAGACATAGCAGGCTGCAGCTAGCTGGTGGGTGGTAGGCTTGTTCTTTAAATAAGAGCTGGGGTAGTTATTCTTGTGGGAGGGAAGAGGAATCTGCACATTGCAGCCTTTCAAACCTCCCCAAATTGTGCTGCCTGCTGTTTGTAATCTTGGCCCTGAAATGTTAGTCTGAGACACCAGCATTGTCCTAGCCAGTTTTAAAATGCAGAGGCTTTGGGGTGGACTGTGTATTCCTATATATGTTAGTTTGAATACTTGACCTGTCTTTTCCCTGCAATATGGGAACCGAAGTGCTGCTTTTCTGGAATACAGAGGAACGGAGTTGATGTGTCCTTTATTTTACTTTGATTGTTCTTGACTGCTCTGGCCCAGAAGCAAAACTGTGATGGGCAAGGCAGTTTCTGTGGAAGTTTCCAACCTGACTGAAAATTGGATGGATGAGAAATTTGATGAGATTCCCAGTACCCTGTAGAAGAGCTTCACATGAGGGATTAATTTTGGGAGCGTCTCTGAATTAACCTTATGAGCATTTCCCAATCGCTAATCACAAGTGAAGAGAATCTTCTCAATTGGTTGAATGATGGATGGAACGGCAGTTTTGGCTTAGGTTTCATATATTCCAAATGCAGTTCCACTTAGAAAATAGCTTTAACACAGCACTCAAAAGAAGCATAAAATGCCTCGATGGTGCAAAAACTGAACCTGTTACCGGACCAGATCCAGAATGCCTTTTGCTCAAAGGGATTTAAGAATCTGAAATGTCTTGCTTCAATTAGTTGGTTATACCAGCATAAATGCAATTCTCAGGGACAACTTACATTACTGGGCTGCACTCCTGTACTCATTTGCCTGGGAGTAAGCTCCATTGAACATAGTAGGACTTACTTCTGAGTAGACATGGATCGAAGTGCTCTGTTAGAAACCTTGTCCCTGTATCATCAACCTCTGGTGGAGATCCTGGCAATATAATGTGAGACATTTTATAAAAAGCTCTAAAAATATATTAATCAGTTAATTCACTGCCTTATCTTCTGATGTAATATAGGCCATAGAAAGTGAATGAATGGACACACATCTGACCTCTGAAGCGTCTCTGAGCTACTCTGAGCATACTTCAAATTCCTATAACACTCTGCCACTGATTTTAGGATGGCAGTACTCGAACAAAGGAATTTCAAAGGCAGCCTGCAGGGTGAAGCTATCAAATTATAATTCATCAAGATGTTCCGTTCTATTAACTTGCGTCTTAGTAAGGACAATAGGTTGTAACCAGCAAAGCTTTATTCAGAGGAGACCCACTGAAATTAACAAACTTAAGTTAATTTTAATGGGTCTACTCTGTGCATGACCAACACTGGATGCAACCCATAGACTTCTTTTCTTACTACAAATGTTAATTAACTCAACATCTGGCAAGTCACTTGTTCTATCACGTTATCACTGCCAATGTTAAGGGTCACTTGGAATTTTTTGCCTATGTTCTTGCTCTAACTAAATTGTCACTATAAAAACACAAGGACTCCTTCTAGGCCTTGACCTTTGCACTGTTTGTAGGTAGCCACTGTCCCTGCCAAGATAATCAGCAACAAAGGCTGGCAGTTTCAAGTCAGAAGGGGCTGACCGACACTGTAAAAAATAAAAAGGCCTCAAATGGCGGAGTGCCAAGGTTGCGAAAAAGTTGACCAATGTAGTGGTCCATGTCAGCTATGGTTTATCTTTTTCCATACCACTTGGCACCTGAGGACTCTGGCCTCTATGACAACAAGCCTAAGAAGGGCAACAGAAAACATGTGCAGGAGACATTCTGCTCACCAGGAGGCAAAAAAGTCTAGTCTATGTAGACAGCAGATCTTAGGTTACTTTCAAAACAGGGGATTGAATCCAACAAAGTCATTGCGTTGGTGGAATGACTTCCACTCGCTTCATGGAGTATCATCTCCCTCTCCTCCCTCTGTATACCCTTGATCCCTCCACTAAAAACAAAACAAAAAACCTCTGCTCTGGAGGGGTGGGGGAAAGCTCAAATTAGGGGGAATCTGCAGAGAGATGAGCAGAGTAGAAGGGGAAGTTCTTTGCCTGAGCAGGTGTTTCATTCACGCAATGACTTCATTGGATACAACCCAAGGACTTGAATATTCCATCTTTAGTTTGCTTCTTGAATACATCTAGAGAGCCCTCTTAAGCATTGCCAAAATGGACTAAGCGCAGCATCGGAAAGGAAGACAACAGAGGGCACAGATTTGTGCAGAATTTGCACGTGCTAATATAGGTGCAAATGCAAATTGAGAAATAATCGCTATAAACAAAAACATGGTGCATCTTGTCACACTGGGGGAGACTGTGACCAGGTGACACTTGTGTGCTTGCTCAATCTGCTGCCCAGGTGCCCCCCCCCCCCCGCTTTCCTGTCTCATAGATCTTGGCCCTGCAGCTCTTCAGACAGAAGACATCTTCATATAGAGTATCGTTAAGGGTCACTCTACAAGCATCATGCATTGAAAATGCATTTGATGCATTCAAAGAGGTGCACACAAAACAGCGCAAGTACCCAAGTACAACTGGGCCTAAACTGGACATTCATGCTCACCGCCTGATAGGAGTGATTTCTGTTATAGCAGATATTCAGAGGTTCAGCAGTAGGATTGGATGCTAGCAACCCAGCATGTGTTCCTTTTTCCTATTTGCATCCACATGCTGCCCCATCGAGCTAGAGTAGGGTGGAAAGGAGGATGGAAGCCTCTGCTTCCATGTTCATAGGCCCATGAGTTAGAGCCGAGTTCAGACATTTATTTTTCTTGACTCAGAAGCATTTGGAGGTTGGGGAAAGGGGGAAATAAAATTATATCATGGGCGATCTAAATGAAATAGGCCACACATTTCTTCTCATCTGACCTTCATTATTTCCTACAATATGGGGGGGGGGGGCAGGGCACATAATTCCCATCTTCCACCACCACAGTTCATGGGAAGGAACGACTGCATTCAAATGCTTAACAATAAAAAAGTATCTATGAAACCTTTAGTGCTGCAGTCAGACTATTCAGAGAGAGAGAGAGAGAGAGAGAGAGAGAGAGAATTGTAGGGTGCATTCAGACATGGGGGATCTTGTATTTTTCCTGACTACAATGACAGCACTTCTGTCCCATTTGCTAATATTTCTTTCACACTGCAGTACTTGTTGCATTATGAACTGCGGCTTTTAAACCAATACACCAGAATGTTGTGCTATATTTCATTCACACAGCAACAAATGCCATTGTACAATGCCACTACTCCCCCCCGCCTTTTGCACACATGCATGCGTCCTTTCCCTCATGATTTCCCCCCCATCAGCAGGGACAGCAAGAAAGAGATGTATGCTGATATATACCACCTCAAATTCCATTACTTTAGTCCCATGATTTTCCAGGTTAAGGTGGATACATAAGGTGTTTTTTTCCCTGTAATCAAATAACACAGAAATGAGCCCTGAACATGTCTTATATTTCACTCGTTTGCCAGAAGTGGTTTTTGCATCACAAGGAAGCTCAAATGTAATGTAGAAATTAAATTAGGGGAACATCAGAGAAATGGAATAAACTGCCATTCGAATGCAACCTTATCTAATCCATCTTCTCTCTCTCTCTCTCTCTCTCTCTCTCTCTCTCTCTCTCTCTCTCTCTCTCTCTCTCTCTCTCACACACACACACACACACACACACACACACACACACACACCACACACCACACACCACAGAGAGAGAGAGAGAGAGAGAAAGAGAGAGAGGTCTGCTTCTCTTCTACAGATTCAGTCCTATTTATGATAAACCACCTCCATTTAAATAGAAGGTATTTTCTTGCCTTCTTAAATATTTCAGACATTTTTCTCTCTATAAGAGCTTATCCTGTGGGGAGAAAAGGCGGGGAGACGGTATCCTTTGCTCAAGGGAATTGTAACAGGATGCCACACAGTGCCTTTTCGACCTCTAGGTCACCAATCTGATTCCAAATCGGCACAGCAGTGAATGAAAGCTGTTACCATCTGCTGTCTTAACTGGCGGTAGCTGATGTGGAATAGATTGCCAGTTGGCACATCTTGAGTTTGAGGAGGAATTCTCAAAACCTGGGTGGTGCAGCAGGCTGGTGAGAGTCACAGGCAGACCAAGGAGGCCCAGGGTTTCCCGGGCCACCAGATGTGTGCAGGGCAAGCTAGTCCCAATGAGAATGAAGGATTGTGGGATATAGTCCCTTGGCACAACTTGGGCAGGATGGTAGTGTTTGAGGGCTGCCTGTCAGCCTGTCAGGCGTGAAGCTGTGCACCACTGATGTGCCATATTGTTCGTTCAGCGAGGCCTTTCCTTTCTCTTGTAGCATGATTAAAGCAAATAAACCAAAGCTCCTGATTATGTGTATATATCAAACATGGTAAAATAAGAAATACAGATGTAAACAAAACAAACAAAAAACAAAAAACCCTCCTTTAAATAGCCCTGTGTATATTAACAGGATCCTGTCCATTTGTCAGATGGTTAGTTGTATGGCATCTATTCCTCAGGGTCTTGTCTTTTTTGGTCTGCATTCGATTGGTTCCCTGGGTTTAATAAAGCTCATATAGCAGCCATTGTATCGTCAGAGCTGAAAGACTAAAATCAGTATGCAATTTGCCTCCCAAGGTTTTGAGCCTGCTTTATTATAACTGACAGGTCAGCCAGCACTTTGAGGTACGAAACCCACACATGTTTGGCACACGTTTTCCTGCAGGAGGTTCAAGTGATGACAGACAGTACTAAATAGCTTCAGACCCAAATACGTTGCATTTGCTCCACAGGAGCCTCACACGAAAGCTGCTGCGTTGGGTAAAGTGCTGCAGAATAGCAGGGACAAAGTGCTGCAGAATAGCAGGGACTGTGCCAGACCCAGTAAGCAGGTCCCTTGTTTTAATCTTTTGTAGTAGGGTGAAAGACTTGTATCCAACCGGACAGAAGTCTCTTTACCCGACCTGTCAGGAGTAAGCATGGACCAATGGTACCAAATAGTATGGGAAACAGCCTTACTAGAAAAATGAACCAATAAACTGAAACTGACACGGGGACAAATAGAAGAAGACACCTTCATCCCAGTATGGCTCCCCTTTATCACATACACAGCCCAACAAGACAATGACAAAAATCCACCAACAGCATACAAATCAATATGGCTAACCTGATCCACAATACCCACCCACCCCACTCACACACGAAACAAAGAACACCACAGCCAATCACAAATGAACAACCATATCCTAGGTCAACCCCAACCTCTCTCACCGCCAAAGGAACACAAGCGAATAGCAGAGAACTTGCACAAGCAACGCTGACACAAAACCCCACATATATTAAATAAAATAGAAACATTGCCAACTGACCCCACTCCCACTCACCTTTCCCACCTCTTTCCCCCTTTTCTTCCTAATGTCTCACAAATAAAACTGATCTGTAAAAAAAATGTTACTTGAGAGAGAGAGAGAGAGAGAGAGAGAGAGAGAGAGAGAGAGAGAGAGAGATTGCACATACTTTTGTAAACCAAGAAAATCTTTAATAAAAATACATTAAAAAAGAAAAAGAAGTCTCTTTACCCAGCAGAGCTGAGGGAGGTTATCTTCAGGTAATCTTCAGACAGTTTTCCACCCTGCTTTTGCATATATCTAATCTCTTCAAGACTAACCACCACAGTTAACCCCCTTCGCGTTACCATGTTTTACGAATTTTTAGATGGTTAGAATTGTTTTAAAAGCTCGTGCCTGTCAGTGTTTAAGATTAAAAACAAGTGTTTTCTACATTTAGCAACATTTGGCCTGCAGTCCTGTACACGCTTACCTTGAAAACAGTACACTTTAAGATACGATACAGAGTACTACTGTATATAGTACTTATACACACAGAAATATACTGTGTTATTCTATACAGAATAAGTTCAGTTAAACTCAGTGGAGCTTTCTTCTAAGCGTCCATGTATAGGATTGCACTGCCCATCTCACTAATGGATAAAGAGTTTTTAAAAACCGTATCTCTTCTGTCTCATTATTCTTGTACAATGATGGATATATAGGAAAAGACCAATAGAATGGTCAACATTAATTACAAGATAGATACTGTTTCCTGGGGGGCCCTCACTGGTTAAAAGTCAAAACTGATAAACTTGAAAAGTCTCTTTCAAAGGCTGTCCTTATCTTTTGTTGCCTGGAGCTTCAAACCATGTTTTCAACACCAGCATTACAAATGTCCATTACATGTGTTTCATCCGGTGATTACACAGTGACATCTTTGGTTAAAGTGGGCAGCCCAGCTCTGTCTGTTTTAGAGCTGATGGGTGCTTATATAACTCATTGAAAGCTTTTCTGTCTTTTCAGAATAAATATGCCTCACTAAAAGAAGACATGGCAGCAGAATCCCTTTCTGGTGACAAATCATTTGGTGCATTCATAACAATGAACTTGTTCTTAATTATTTAGCAAAGTTCAGCTTTTTAGCACAGCAAATAATTGATGGACTCATTAAACCTATTTTCACAAACTGATGTACCTTGGCTGGTTTTGTTCGATGATACGAAAAGTAAACCCCGAATCATAAAACTGTATTTGATTTACCTGCAGTCATTGTTGTTACCACTCCTGCTGCTATTTTATTTTGATGATACATTTGATACATTCAGTATGATACGTTTCCCATATTCATGATCACTGGAGATCTTGGATGTATGTGCTCGGTGGGTCTCACACCCTGATCTACTAGCATCTGATTTGGATAAAGAGCATTCTGGCCTTTTCCAGTAATATGATTTATGCAAATATGAACAGTCCCACAAGTCCAAGAAATAGTAATACTTTTGCAAGGCCTAAATTGAAGTGTTTCATTTTCCTAGACCCAAACCATTTTCCTTTCAGTTCATGCCTTTGAACAGCAGGAGGCAGTGTGAAATTCGACTTGGATGTCAATTCCGAGTAGAATGTGTGGAACTGGGGAACTTTTAAAAAACAGATTTGCATGTTCAGGTTCAAATGCTTCATGGTTCAGGTTCTGTTCAGTAAATGAAACTTATTGCCAGGTTTAGGACTGCAGGCTAGGGTAATTAAATAAATTTAAAAATGCCTAATTTTAGGGAGTTTAGGTAGGTGGGTGTTCAGGCACACATTTATCATTTCAATTAGAAGTAGGCTTAAGCTACTCATTAATGATGAACGTGTGGACTTCACATCAGTAATTCAAATTCTTGCTGAGTTCATTGGGTGGCCTTGGGCAGACATTTCTCTCAGCTTAACCCACCAGCAGTCTAACCGATGCCTTGAGCTCTACTAAGGAAGAGCAGGATACATTAACCACAATAAATGAACAAAAAAATAGCTATTAGAGAAATACACGTCTTTTGGGACAACTTTTGCGTATACAAAGCAGGTGCAATCATCACATGACGCTCAACTATACTGCACCACCGACCATGTGAAGTAGTGAAAATCAATAGTTGGGACTTCTATACCCACCATTTTGACACCACTGGCATGTGGGACATGTCTTAGTGCCACTGAAATTATGCTGCTATTCTGAGAGATAGTGAATGTGGGGATAATGATACCATCCTTCTACCCATGTGTGTGGCTGTGAGATGCCTTTTCTCTAAACAGGTATCTTTATCATATGGACAACAAGCATGGGCCTATTCTGTGTGATCCTCAGAACCGAGCCTTGCTAGATTAGGTTGAGAAATGGCAGCATGCCCAAGACCACCCACAAAACAAGGCTCAGGTCTCTCAATTCAGATTCAGCACTCTGCTCACTACATCATGGGGCTGCATGATGTAGTGGAAAGCTGAGCTCTACGGAGGCAGATCGATGGAAGCGCTGTGATGGGACGCATGCTCCTCTAATGAGTTCTTAAGACAGGAAGGGCAGCAAGTGTCAGATCAAGAGTCCACTGTCCAGCTTTCCAATAGAGCAATGCAAGGGCAGCTTATCAGCAGTTGGCAAACATGTCACCATAAATCTTATGAGGAGAAGCCTATTGAAGTGAACAGTTCCTTGCCTACAGCATAGCTATTTAGGTTCAGTACAAGTTTCTTAGAGGGCATCCATCATTCTCTTGTGCAGCATTTGAACATGGGAAATTAGGAAACAGGACAGGATTCCTGTAGAAAAAGAATCGGTTAGATCGCTTGGGCCCAGTCTGTTAGAGTTGTTCAGCAGAATCCCAGATCTGGACCTTTACTTTTGCCGGAATAAAACCTTGTTGCCTATTATAGCATTTTAAATACAATGCATTCAGACACATCATTTTATGTACATTAAACTTATAAATTTAACGTAGTCCAGCTAAAGTTAAGTGTGGCAAGTCACAATGAAAGCAAGGAGACTGAGACATGACTAAGTTGACTACCAATTTGGGTGTCTTTAAAAGAGGATTGGACAAATTTATGGAGGATAAGGCTGTCAGTGGCTCCCAGCCACATTGGCTGTGTTCTACCTCCACTGTCAATACCTCTGAACACCAGTTGCTGGAAACCTCAGGAGGGGAGAGTCTTGGTTGTGGTTTCCCATAGGTATCTGGTTGGGCACGGTGAGAACAGGATGCTGGACTAGGTGGGCCACTGACCTGACCCATAATGCCATAATACAGACAGAGGAAGGCAAAAGATTTTACAGAGGACAATCCTAAACATGTCTACTGAGAAGTAAGTCCTGTTGAATTGATTAGGGTTTCTCCCCAGGTCAGTTGCGTTGGGATTGCAGCCTAGGCCTCAAACAGTCCAATCATTCATCTATAACTATATCTATATCTATCTGTCTCTTTACTCAGAAGTAAGCCCTGTTGGGCTTGCTCTCCCACAACTTTTTATAGGATCACAGTACTATTCCAGCTTTGTTGTGATAGGGGAATACCTATAGGAACCTTGTTTGGGGGCTATCTCAGATTTTCTTCATTGTACGAGTTACCTCCCATGAGCTTCAGTAGCTAAGCTATAGAACTTGTGACTGCTTGCTCCCTAGGAATGGGGGAGACTTGATTCCATTCATATTCAAGGGTGAATCTATCAAATTCACGCTTTCCGAAACAATATGAAAAGTGAAACACAGCCATCCTTCTAAATTCTCACTTATCTGAATTTTGCAATGCAGTCAACCAACCAATCATAGAATCATAGAGTTGGAAGAGACCACAAGGGCAATCCAGTCCAACCCCCTGCCAAGCAGGAAACCACACAGAGGGGGGAGGGCATTAAAAAGTTTTATATTAGGGGGAATTGCTTGCAAAAATGTGTACATTAGTCAAAACTGCATAAAATATTCTTATTAGGAAAAAGTTATACTCAAATGGTAACGAATTTTCATGAAGGTTTCTATGTTTTTTGTTTAATTGCAAATTGCTGCAGAAATGTGGAGAACTGAATTTTAGAATTGGGGGTGGGATGCAATCAACTGATAGAATCGAAATGGGCAGATCCTTCCGCCCTTACTTGCTGGAAGATGTGGAACATATTCATCCCAGTTCCCCAAACCTCTCCCAGTTCTAAGCAGTGACTGCTGACAAAGCACAGAAAGAACAAAATTGCGTTAACTGCTTTCCACTTGTATATAAAGGTTCCAGTGGACTAGTTTGGTTACATTCCACTTCAGGGAAAGAACTTGGCCTTTACAGACTCAGGGAAATAATTATTCATTAATTATTTGCTAATATAAGAATTGCAGCATGGTGGGGGGGGGGGATAAGTGCACTTTGCGATTGACTTTTATGGTGACCAGCAACTGGAAACACTTCATAAATCTGCTGCTTTCTAAACAAAGGATGCCATTAGTGAGGAGGTAATTTCTGCAAGGATTATATGTGGTGGAGCTGTCAGTTGTGGCAGATAAATTATCACTAATAAAAATTTTGTTTCTACTGTTTCTCTGTTTAGACCAATAAGAGCCATTCAAAAAATGACACTTGGCACCCTCCCACATCAATCTCGCAGACATTGCATTCATCTTGGCAGTCCAGCCGAATTAGAGAAAGCATGCTTGTTATTTCAAACAATGGCATGTTGCCATTGCTTCATAAAAATGATGAGATTTCCATTAGCATCTGACATGGGTTTGGAATACCGGAATAGTAGATTTCACAGCATTTCAGTAAACAGCTTAAACTTGTTCCCTGTACATTATCAGGCACTCTCTGCTTCTTTTTGACTCTTAAAAAGTATAATAATGATAATGAATTATAAAGCCTTCTGCTTTGCATATGCCGCAGATGTACAGCGCAGGGCCAAATTGTAGGCCTGGGCTATTGCAAATGTGAAATCTCCCCTCACTGTACGGCATTCACTAAACATCGGGCTCATTTCTGACTAAGATACATAAAGATACTAAAGACAAATTAAGCTCAGCTATAACTTCTTTTCTGCTTTTGAGTGCAGTGCATCCAAACATGCCACGTTATAAAGAGAAACATTTGCATCTTTTCTCCAAAGGAATTGGGGCATTTTCCTTTGCCAAGCTTTAGTGAAATACTGTTCAACTCTCTCATTTTAATGTGCTCATAGTACATATATGCATATGTTTGACTTTGAGCACAGAAGCAGCAGCTATCAGACAACTGAAGGTCACATAGTGTACCACCATGAAAGTAATTTGCCGTCCAACCAAAATGAGAAGGAAAAAAAGAGGTCTGTTTCAAGTATACTTCTTCATGAATCGCTTGCTTCACACTGAAAAGTGCTTCCAACTTCCCCAAATACAGAGGTAGCGTTACAGGGTTTTGTTCCTTTTGAAATACATGGTTGCAGTCTTATACCCGAAGGAGCATCTCCACATGCATTGCTCAGCACTGAGATCCAGCTCCGAAGGCCTTCTGGCGGTTCCCTCACTGTGAGAAGCCAAGTTACAGGGAACTAGGCAGAGGGCCTTCTCAGTAGTGGCACCTGCCCTGTGGAATGCCCTCCCATCAGATGTCAAGGAAATAAACAACTACCAGACTTTTCGAAGACATCCAAAGGCAGCCCTGTTTAGGGAAGTTTTTAATGTCTGATGTTTTATTGCGTTTTAATATTCTGTTGGGAGCCACCCAGAGTGGCTGGGGAAACCCAGCCAGATGGGTGGGATATAAATTATTATTATTATTATTATTATTATTATTATTATTATTATTATTATTATTATTATTTCATAACTTTTCCCTCTTCACATTATATTTGAATTTTCACAAGACATAAAAGACACTTCTGGAACTAGAGGGGAATGTACCATATTTACTGTATTTATTTAGAGCGTTTGTACCCCACTCTTCAGCCAAAAAGGCTTCCAGAGCGGCTGAAGAGAAATCAAAAGAAGACACTCCCTAACTGCAGGATTATATTCAAACAAACAAACATGCAACAGACAAGAGAAAGGGGACATGTAGGGAACAGGAAAATACAACTCAAATCTCAGGCACCAGTTTCTAGACAGTTCTTCCTATATTGACCAGTTGGCATAGTACACAGTCAGCAGGTGCCTGATGAAACTGGGCCTCCAGCAAAGCCGCTGTGATGAGTCCTGCTTCCTCTCTCTTTCTCTCCCACTGAGGCAGCCTGATGAAATGGCTACCCTCAGATGACACCTGAGAGACAGGAGACCTGGCAGAGCTGGCCTGTCTCAGCAGAGTCAATGGAGTGCTTAATTAGTATTTATTTCTGTGTTATTTGCTTCCAGGGGAAAAAAATCCATTCGCAAATAATGAGCTTGCACTATATTCTACAATTTTTCCACTATATCCCACAATCGTTGCAGAAGTAGCTTTTATATCTTGTTAAGGGCTCAAATAAAACGTGTAAGTTAACAGTTAGAGAAATGTCGTGAAAATGGAAGAAGCTGCCGTGTGAATGCAGCCTACGAGAGCATTGAGATTTAGGCCTTTACGATACTTGCTCCATGGAGAGAAATGCAAGCAGGGCGTATTGGGGACAATAAACTTCCACAGCAAGCAGCAAAACTACCCATCTTGTACTTCCAGTGTGTGGGCAGGTGTGGGTGTGTTTCATCTCCATCATATTGGTATATGTGTATAGTTTGTGAAAACTATTCAAGTTGCTGTCCAGCTCTGTGACTCTATGCTCTGTTTTCAATAGCATCCGCAGGGCAAGCGTACAAATGTGCCCAAGCTGTTAATGTCTGGTCTTGTTTCCATTGAGTTGCATTGTATCTGGGGGTATGTGAAGGTTGTCTGTCTGTGGTGTTTGACCTGTGATGACTGTCCCACACCTGTCTAATCAATAAAATGCACACACATACACACTTGCAATTTACATTTTGCATTGTATGCCCCAATGAGGACCTTAAGGTCCATAAATAGTAATACCTTAGAGGTCCCAGGCCCGAAGGAAATCAGATTAGCCTCAACTAGAACCCAGGGCCTTCTCAACACTGGCCCCGACCTGGTGGAACGCTCTGTCTCCTGAGACAGGGCCTGTAAGACAGAGTTGTTCCACCTGGCATTTGGCCTGGAGCCAACCTGTTCCCCTCCCCCGTTTTCCCATTCTTTTCCCCTTTTGTACGAGGCTACATTTTTAAATTTTAATTTTAATGTATTTAGTCTTGTTGCTGAGTTGTATTTTAACTAGTTGTTTTATATTTGGTGTTAGCCACTCTCAGCCCGGCCTTGGCTGGGGAGGGCTGGGTATAAATAAAATTATTATTATAATAGCATTATTATTATTATTATTATTATTATTATTATTATTATTATTACAAGTGTAATGAAAAAAAATGGGGGAAAGCTTTTATCTAATAATAGTTCAGTTATCTGAATAGCTTTAAACCAGGTACTAATCTGCTCCAATCTGCCTGTCAAAAACAATAAAAAAACAGACACCACATTCTGTAGCATTAAGTGGGTAGTGATTGATTAAAAGAAACAAAATCAGAGTTTAAGCTGCCTGGATGCTTTGATATGTAGATCAAAAACCAAACATCACATTAATAGGAGTCATTAGGAAATGCAAACATGAACAAAAATGATGGCTTGGGTATAAATAACGATGACAATGACATCACAAAGGACTTGATCTTCCAAACTCTTGGTGTGCCTAATGAGCTTTGCTCCTATTAAAATAAGCTGGGCTTTCACCAGAACAAACCAAGCCCTGCATAAACATCTACAGGAATCGAAACCTGGATTAGTAAACTAATTTTGTTTATGGGGCAAGCTTACATTATACGACTACATCATAAATTTCAACCTAAATATTCCACTTACCATAACAGAAATAGATAATGTAATCATAATCCATTACAAGGACCTGAATCTACTGAGAGGTCTTTGTGCTATCTCAGACCGACGCAATAAAATCAGTGTTATATCAATGTCAGCAGAGCAATTAGATGGCTTATGTACATTTTCCTCTACAACTGAGGGAGTTTTAAAAAATATTGAACCATGATAAGCTGAGAGGTAAGTTGCATCATTGATACTGATAAAAATCAATGTCTTGGGTTTTTTTTAAAAAAAAATGTTCTTGATATTTTTAAGCTTCTGGAAAATCTTGGGTTGAATGACTGAAGAAGAATGCTATTGTCAATCAGCTAAATGAGTTATTCTTTATGATGTCAGCTCAGAATGGTGAGAAAGTTTCCCAATAGCTAGCGAACTACTACGTTTTAATACAGATAGGATCAGCTATGTTCTTTTTCTGTTTTGGCTGTTATTCTAGCACCAGGCAAGCTTAGCCAATGAGCCCAATTTTGTCGTGCTCCATCCATGCATGACTTGCCAAATTCTCCACAGAGAATTGTTTCTTTCTTTGATCTTCACTTTGCCTTTTCTGGTTCCATTCCAAGATTTCCACAGGGGAGCAATATTTTGGGCATCAAAAGTTGAAAGCTGATAGCACTAGGAGCATGACCAAAAGTGTTCCGCTCACCAGCAGGGAATTAGGACCTATATGCAATAAATTAGCAGCAATGTTGCAGCAGGAACACAGCATGCCCCAGAGAATGTATTTTGCATAGTTCCAGTGTTGGATGTATGTACTGAAAAGAAAGAAAGAATAGATATTGTCAATTATAACTTTGACGCTCAAAGAACAATAGCGAATCAACCTGTAGTATTTATTACTGGGATATCATCTATTTAGTGACAATAGGTTCAGATAATGCATAGGCTGGTTGCTTGTCCATGTGGATGTATTCCATATCAGGACAGTGTGAAAAATAATCGCATGGGAAGAAAGAGGGAAGACACAGAAATGAGCAGGCAGTTTTCTGCGATGCCCAAGGCCCCTTTGGATCAAAGCCAGCCACTTTCATTAGGAGCTCCTCCTAAAAATCAGTACAATATATGAGACAAATGAACGGAAGCACTCTTGTGGTCATGAAAGGTCCTCAATCCAGTGAAGGCTGTCACTGGTGGAAAGGGAGGGATTTAATATTGCTGATCCATCGTTCCCTCAGAACGATTCCCATGCTTTTCTAGAAGAGCCAACCCTCCATAGCATATGGCGGTGGGGGGCAACAGGGAGCTGCGGGGGGGGGGAGGGGAGAATCATCACGTGAAGATTGCTAAAGCTAATTGCCATAGGCAGTGGGAGGACCACCAATCTGTTTATTACTCAGGCTACCCATATCAAGGAAGGTAGCACAAAAGAATTCTGGCCCTGGCGCCGTTTCTTCACCTTTCCTGCTTAACTCAGCTCTTTTTACCCACATAAAACCTCTTTGTTTTATGGTTGTCATAAAATATGTTTGGTGGGTTTGAGTGAAAAATGGACACCTCAACAGAACATGAAATATGACAGACTGCAGAGAAGGAGAAGTGGAGCATGTGGGTGGGATGGGAAGGAAGAGAGAGGGTGGGGGGCGCACACATTTCTCAGCAGCCGTTGCAGATAAACATATCATCTAACTAATAAAACAGGGCACTGGATAAGGTGCAAAAAACTGCAGACTGCAATGTTAGCTTTCTCCCTCAGAACTGCAGCTATAATTTCTCGCACTAGCATTTGGCTTAACACATGGAGGCCAGCAAAGCTCTTTTACTTAAAACCTGAAAATGTTCTCAAGAGGTTTCCTCAAACTACAGAATGAAGTTTTAATTAGGCCAAAAAATGTAACGTAATCTTTACCACTTTGTGTGGCCTCTGTGAGCCCAGAAGAAACTGAGGCTCCTTCCCTCCACCAGCCCTGTCCCTCCACCCACCCGGGCTGAAATGCTTCCATTGTGTATAGCTTTTGTTCATGGAATTCCATTACTTCCTCCTTGAGACATCTACCAGTAGATCTTGCTTTCCTGAAAAATAAAAACTTTCTCAACCAAAATGGACCCTGCCTCTTTAAAGGGGATTTAAAACATGAACAGGATTGTTAAACAGTGGTGGGGAAGCTCAAGCATGGAAAGTCCTCCATGCTCCTCTCTGTCAAGCCTTTGGGGCTCTCTGTGGGGTATATCCCTCACGGCAAGGGTGCCATCTTGAATAAAATATTTGGGGGCTCAGGTAAGATCACATGATGTGGTGCATGTACACCATTTGAATGGCAATGCCCATCAACTGGGGGGGGCAGCCCCTCAAATATCTTATGGGGGGCACGAAGCCCCCTTGGCCCTAGGAGTTGGCTTCTATGCCTCACAGGCCTTGCCATCTGCCCTATTCAGGCACTTCTGCCAAGCCGGTAAATGTTGTTGCCATGTGCTATATTACCTCTCGCTTGCTTGGAGAGCTGTATATAGTTGTATATATTTCAGCATGGCTGAAATGTAGCATACTGTACAAAGGTAAGAGCACTGGAAACAATGCCATTTTGTTCTTAGCTTCTGTCACCATTCCCTACACTGTGGAATTCCCTCCCCACAGAGATGTGTTGGGCACATTCATTGTGTAGTTTTCATCATATGCTGAAGATATAACTCTTTACCCTGGTCTTTGATGCCTGTGAGATTACTATTGTAATCTGGTTTAATGGTTTTTAATGTGCGTTTAGATTGATGTAAGCCACCCTTGGACTTCAGGGGGAAGGGTGGGTAAGAAACAATACCATACCAGCACCTCTGTTTCCCCCCATTTTATATTCTGGAATATTGTTGTGAATTAAAACACACACACACACACACACACACACACACACACACACACACACATTCCTACATTAAATACCATACCTTAAAGGTAGAGGGCAAAGAAGATTACATTTTTTTAGATATAGCTTCCTGGTTTTTGCTTTTCAAATATTTTTTTAAAAATTTAAACAGTAGAAGATATGTTAAGAAATGTGTCTTGTAATGGGATAAAATTTTGGTTTGAATAATGATTTCAAGTGGTTTGAATATTTCAGCTGCAAGTCCTCAAAGGGAGGTTGTTTGTTTGTTTGTTTGTTTGTTTGTTTAGAGCCAATGCAGCTTTTTTTTCTTTTTTCTTTGGAATCACATTTGCATGTTGCTACTGGAGAGAACATAAAGTGTGTTGTGGAAGTTCAGAGACAACACTTCCCGTTTCTATTAATACCTGTTTACCCAAGGTGAAGAATCAGGAGGAATGCTTCAGGTTCGTTCACAGTGCAAGAATCAGAGGGCGACTCTTAAGCATTTCTGAACGTTATGGCGATTCTGCGCCATTAGTTTTAAGACTCTTTCTAGTCTGGTTATAACCCATGATGGGCATTTCTATGAATAGCTGTGTGCAAATAGTCAAGTTTCTATAGCCATATTGCTGTGGGTACAGATTTACTCCTTCACATATTTAACTTAACCTTTGGTTGTGCAGGAAAGCAGAAGTGTTATAATACTCTATGGGGAGAACACACCACTCTGGATTGTATTGTACAGTACGGGATTGACATTTAACTTAGAAGGCCTTAAGAGGCAATTACTCTAACTATTCCACTTTCCCTTCGACAGAAAGCTAGTGGAGCAATACATAATATGAGAATTACAACAAACAAGAAATGCTTTTTAAGGAGCTTAGCCTTAATCTCAGGCTCTTGCCAGCTGTGAGAAGCTGCCCTCAGAAGAGTCAGGTCAGGTAAGGTGCTGAAACTTCCTGTCTCAGCTGTGGCCTCACACAGCCTTCTAGACGATTCCATGACTGAAGAAAAACGCTAAGCCTCTAAAGATGCCCACCCAACATTTTAACAATAGACCATTCAAATTTATTTCTAAAGGGAGGGGAGAGCTGAAATATGAAGGCTCAAGCTGGCAAAGTGGAAGTGAGGACAGAGGAACGATCTTGTGCTCCTCTGCCCATTTCCTGCCCATTGTTTCCTAGTGGAGGAAAATATTTAGTCATGCCCAGGAGCATGTATGTGTGAGGAGGTGAGGTGGGTTTTGCACACTATCAAGGGCTATGTTCTGGAGTTCTTTATGCCAGGACTTTGGATGATCTGGTGGTTGTGGAAAGGGAGGATTTGACATAAGAACTCCACTTGTCACATTTTTTTCCAGGATGCTTACTGTTCTGATGGGCCACAAGTAATATGGGGGAGGAATAGAGCCTAGGGCTTGCCGATCAGAAGGTCGGCGGTTCAAATCCCCTCAACGGGGTGAGCTCCCGTTGCTCGGTCCCTGCTCCTGCCAACCTAGCAGTTCAAAAGTGTGTCAAAGTACAAGTGGATAAATAGGTACCGCTCCGGCGGGAAGGTAAACGGCGTTTCCGTGTGCTGCTCTGGTTTGCCAGAAGCGGCTTTGTCATGCTGGCCACATGACCTGGAAGCTGTACACCGGCTCCCTCGGCCAATAGAGCGAGATGAGCGCACAACCCCAGAGTCGGTCACAACTGGACCTTTACCTTTACCTTATGGCAACTTGTTGTGCTTTCATATTATGCACATGTAGGAATTAATTGCAATCAGCAGCAGAGTGTGTGGAAGAGCAGAGCCGCCCTCCTGGCACCAGGTTCACTGCTGTTTACCTGAACAGGGCTTTTGGTGGAGGTCAGACAGTTAAGGAGAGCTGAATTGATGCTGGCGTTCTCATTGTTGCCAACATACAGCCCCAAATCTGCCAATGTTCTGCCCGTCCAGACTCTGCAGTGCCACACTCAGCACCACTACAGATGATAAGACCAGAGCAGTGAAAGCAATGGTATCAGCTCTATTACCACTATTCTGATAAGGATCTAGAAAAAGCAAGATTTAAATTAGAATGATGTTGGTACACACAGCTTCCCAGTATTCTGGTATGAGCCTGCCATGAGTCTAAATTTCTTAAGGATGGAGGAAGTGCATGAACATAGGCCTTGTCAGACAGAAGATTGTGTATCATCATCATCATCATCATCATCATCATCATCATCATCATCATCCTGCCTTTTCCCTTGACAAGGACTCAAGGCAGCTTACAGGAAAAAATAAGAACAGCTAAAAGCATAGGGGGATTAATTAATTTTTTAAAAAAACATGAATAGAATTAAAAGTCTCTTTCTCTCTAATCTCTGATATGCATTCAGTGGTCTGTGTTTGCCTGAGCTTGAGTCTGGACAAAGGATTCTGAGCCCCTGTGTTCTGATTCAATACATGATATCCAATCGCAGAACATTTCAGGATTTGGGCCTCTGCCATTGGCCCTTAAACTCTGAGTTATGATTGGCAGCTTGGATGTTTAAACAGCCAATCACGTTGGGAGTGGGAGTGGCCCAGGCCTTCAGAAATGTGTATAAGCAGTTGCTTTGCCCCTGTTGTCTGGTTCTGTTAGTTCAATAAAGGTTATTGCTGTTACCACTGTGTCTTGCCTCGTGGTAACCCACCTACATATCAATATCTATTTAAAATGTACAGGCAATCACAATGGCACCAGCCCCCTCATTAAAAGTAGTCAGTTCCCCAAAACCTGTTGGAACAAGCAGGTCTTCACCTGCTGCCAGAAGGACCACAGGGAGGCAGCCAGCCTAATTTCTCTTGGGAAGTCTGGGAGCAGCCACCGAGAAGGCCCTCTCCCACAAGCATGCCTGTGAGGGTGGTGAGGTTGAGAAAAGGGCCTCCCCTGAAGATCTCAGAATCTGGGCAGGTTCATATGAGGAAATACAGTCTTTCAGATAGCTTGGATTTAAGCTGCATAGGGCTTTATGTGCTGTTAATGAGGTCAAACTGTAAGGTGCCTCCAGCAGTAAAACTATAATACAGTGGTACCTCGGTTTACAAACTTAATCTGTTCCTGAAGTCCGTTCTTAAACCAAATCGGTTCTTAAACCAAGGCGTGCTTTCCCTAATGAGGCCTCCCGCTGCCAGTGCCCTTCCACTGTTTGGATTCAGTTCGTAGACCAAGGTAAAGTTTGCAAAGCAGAACACTACTTCTGGCTTTGTGGAGTTCGTAAACCGAATAGTTCATAAACAGAACTGTTCGTAAACCGAGGTACCACTGTACCTTTAATATTCTTTGATATCGATGTCTCCATATGTGCCACGGAAACGGATATACAATCTTTGAAAAGACATTATTATATAATAAGTTATTGTAGCAAAAACACTACAAGGGTCCTTTTGATACAGACCATGCTTGGTTCTCCATTGTGTAGAATAACAGACTGTAAACTCTTGGCTCTAAAGGAATGGGCAGCATACTGCCAAAAATATTTTTGACCTCGGCCGCTGATCTTTTTGTATTGTAACCACAACCTGGTCTTCAGCAGATGCCTGTATGCAATGTCTCGATTTTAAGCATCTTGACCTGTTGAATGGGAATGGTGAGAACAACAATAAATCTGTCACAGAGAGCATGCAAAGTGTCTGTTTTTTTTAAAAAAGAAACAAATTCATGGTTAACTAGCAATGAAAAGGGGCTTATGGACTATATTACTCCTGGAAATGGCAGAGTGTCTTTTTCTACTTGTGCAAATGGATGTCCTTAGGCATCTCAGCTCTGACTGGGAGCCAAAAATCATTTGCTTCAAATTGTTTATGAGAAGGCTTATTATCCCTGTAATGAAAAAAGAATGACAATAAAGCTTTACCTTTTCACCTTACCTGAGTGCAAATGGAGTGCTAGTGTTTAGGGGGGTGGGGGGCTGCACAAGCCATTTAGCCCAAGCTCCTTTGCCCCACTTGTGAATCTGCTGCTACTAAACACACAGCAAGTCTTGTGATTAAAAAAAAACACACACCTTATAACCATAGACCTAAACCCAACAGACCATGCAAAATGTTAGCTTTGTCACATTCCGAGAAGCTCAGGCAAACAAATAACAAGTAGACCCATTCATTCCTATCTTTTAGACCAAGGAGTTCATTCCCCCCATCACCATGTCAAATGTCTATATGTAATTAGCTGATGTATTAGTGTAAACTTCTATTTAACATAGAATTTTAAAAACACACTTTTGAACCAAGCAGCCTTTCAGAAGATGGATAAACGATAAGCCTCCTGTCAGACATAAAATCCTCAATATTTTCCCCTCCCTACTTTAATATAAACAATTATTTTTCATTCAAAAAGTTCATAAGCTCTTTGAGTTTCCTGTTTGGTCTTGTTCACCAGCATTTTCATAAAGCAAAGTTCCCCAAGTTCACAGCCATTCATTATCTCTCTTTCTTTTTGCCTCAAAAAAACAAAACAAAACCCCAAGCCCATAATAGTTGAACATTCAGACTTGGCTATAGATTATTCTTGTCACGTGTGATTTATTTGTGTGAGAAAGGAAGGGGAAACTTCCCTATGCTAACTCTCAGCACTCAGCTCTTAGATGTGGAATGATGTACACTTTCAAGACATAATATTATTATGTGCTGTTATCTGAGCACCAGAAAGATAGTGAGACATCCCAAGTTTGATGCCCAGAGCAAAACAGTAGGCCTAAGCTCCAATGCACAAGAAGTTCTGATGAAGTGGACTGCATGTAGTCCACAAAAGATTATGTAGTAATAAATGTTTAAGTCTTTAACACTTCTTTTCATTTTTTTTTTTTGCCGCATACGAGAATCTCTCATAGCCCAGCCTAAAAATCAGGATATGCAAGCCTATAAGCATATGTTGGTCATTGGACAATCTAAAGTGTGGCTGTCTGCTAGGGCAAGGTTGCATGGATAGGTTGTGCAGTTCAATTGTGCAGTACAATTCATGATGCTGTACTACATATAGGCTCTGCACACTGAGTTCTCAACTTACCCATCCTGCTCTTGTACCCTGTTTCCCCTATTTTAAGACGTAGTCATAAAATAGCAGGATTTTTAAGCATTCAAGGAATATAAGCCATACCCTGAAAATAAGACATAGTGATAGGCACAGCAGCAATACTTGCATTTTAAGTTTGTCAGAGTGTTTTATAGTCTTCTCCCCCTCACAATAACTCTGTAGACTACAGTCATACCTCGGTTTAAGTACGCTTCGGTTTGAGTACTTTCAGTTTAAGTACTCCGCGGATCCGTCTGGAACAGATTGATCCACTTTCCATTACTTTCAATGGGAAAATTCACTTCAAGTTCACTTCGCAGAGCTTCCCTGGGTTCAAATAGAAGTATAAAATGTGTGGGGAACAGGAAAAAGTATGCGGCTTTGAGATTTGGTGCGTGTACGTGTTAAAATAATTCTCAACATTCTCCTTGGAAGGACCATAGTGGACCAGCTCCACTGCTCAGCTGTTAGCTTCGTGGTGTTGTTCATTTAAGTATTTCTGTTGTGCCTTTTCTTCCTAAAAAGGAATTTCCAATTTTGGCCAGCATTGATAATGAGCACAGTAGGACAATGTGGGACCCCCACTCCACCAATAATTACAAAGTTGGACCACAGAAAGGGCCATATACACACCTTTCTGCCATAGTTCTGTTTCTGTATTATTTCTGCACTTGATCCTTTGGTCACCCCATGAAGTTTGATCCTAAATTTTATTTCAAACAAGAAATTGGTACAGGACCTCCCCATCTCAAATGGTGCCGCCGTGTGCTCGGAGGCCTTTTCTGAAGTTGCCTTACAGTTCTCTTGCTTGACTGTTTTAAGCTAGTCTGAAAAATCCAAAGCAATATTTTGCATCTATATAAAAAGAGATTCGCTTTCTGTGTAACACATTTCCCTCCTTTTCAAGCTGGACCTGTTTGTCACAATGGAACTCCCCTTCCGCCCTCTCTTCTCTCTAGTCTGTGCTCTGCCTTCTCACATCACATCATCCCACCTTGGCATTATGGTAAGCTTAGAGATAATGCTTTCGTTTTTATCAGGATTTTTTAAAAGAAAATGCCTGGATCAACGAGACACCAGGAAGCACATCTGGGGCCTCCACTTTTGACTCATGCCACCTCATAGAGATCCTACTTTGCCTTCGATGAGCCAAAATCCTTCTGAGGCATGGTGCTAACCTCAGGATTCAGGATGCACCCAAATCTGGCAGACACACCCCACCACCCTACCATATAACAATTCAAACGTTTGGTCCATCTGGCTTGGCATCTCCAGTGACTGGTAGCCATGCTCCAAGAATTCAGGCAGGAGGAGTCTCTCCAAATGCTACCTGGAGATTCCAGGGATTTAACTTAAACCTGCTGCATACAAAGCAGGTGTTCTGCTACTAAACTATGTCCCCTCCCCTCACTTGGAGAACACTTGAGGTGTACGGGGACATATTTGCAGCCCCTTGTACTTTGGAGAATAGGCGACAGCCCTTGTGTGATCACCACTACAGAAGTGAGGTTTTAAATCCTTCTAATACATCATTCCTTTACATACTTGGAATATGGGCAGAATTAGTCTCCACGCTATGAATCTGATCTAACAACAATGCCTTGTTAACTTCATATCCAGCCTGCCAGGCTGCTTTGAATGAACAATTCCTTTAGCAGCAGCTGAAAACTTCTCATTGATGACAGAGGGAGAAGAAAGATAAGAAAAGTGTGCTGGGGAGTTAAATTATTATTTATTTATTTAAAAAACCCATTCTTGGGTTGAATTTGAGACTTTTCAACCTGAAATTAATCAGAAAAATTCTTCCCCTCCTTTTGAAAATCAATGCCGCTGTGAGCACATTTGCCTTTCTGTTATTCTCAAACTACACTTGGTAATGAATGTAAATCAGTTTGGCATCCATTAAGAACTAAAAGGTGGGTTTGGATCAGATATGCCATTTCCCAGGGATTATGATTCCGTTTGCTGTTTTTTTTTTATAAAAAAACACACACACACTGATTTGTGTATACCTTTGCAATGAGCCCTTATTTAGTTTATGTCTGGAAATACACTAACTCGGAAATGTTTTCCAAAAATCCCAATGAGCCCATGTACAAGGGAAACAAGAAGTTGCCTTTTGTTGAGGGTGATCATACATGCATTGCCAGAAGAAAGAAATACATCACCGAAAAAGGGTGTGAATTTGCATGAAATCTGCATATGCTAATTTATTTGAATGTAAATTTGCATGTGTTGAAAGAAATAATTTATATAATTGAAACGGGAATTGAGTGGGAAAGTTCAGTAGCAGAGCATCTGCCTTTCAAAGCAGAAGGTCCCAAGTTCAATCCCTGGCATCTCCAAGTTGGGTTGGGTGAGACTCCTGCCTGAAATCTTGGAAAGCTGCTGCTGGTCAATGTAGACAATACAGAGCTAGATGGACCAAAAGGCATCTTCTTATGTTCCAGGTGAGCTATCAGTCTGCCATCCAGCTGCTATCTATTGTTGGCAACTTCAGACTCCCTGAAAAACCCGGACTCAACAGCCCTTCAAATAAAGGACTCCTTCAAATAAAGGACTGTCCTGTGTAAAGTAGGACACATGACCACTGTACTTATGCCGAAATAGATCATAAGAACATAAGCCCCATATAAACCACCCCAGACTTTGTATCCATCATCTGAGGCCTTTCTTAGTGTGCCTCCTCCATGAGAGGTCCGGAGGGTGGCAAGACGAGAATGGGCCTTTTCTGTGGTGGCTCCTTGTTTGTGGAATGCACTTAACAGAGAGGTTTGTCTGGTGCCTTCATTATATATTTTTAGGTGGCAGGCGGAAACATTCTTCTTCAACCAGGTCTTTGGCTGATTAATATCCTACAGTTTTTTAAGTGTGTCCATGGGAAAGGGGGGGTATTGTTTTGCCATTTTGTTTTTAATTATATACTACTTGCTTTGATCCTGTATTTTATTTTGTGAACTGCCCTGAGATCTTATGATGAAGGGTGGTATATAGATCTAATGAAGAAAATAGAATAAAAGAAGCCCTGCTGGATCCGGCCAATTGCCCATCTAGTCTGGCATCCTGTTCTCACAGTGCCCATCCAAATGCCTGCAGGTAATACTCTGGCCACCTGCAATTCTCAGCAGGTGGTGCTTAGTGGCATAATGCTTAGTCCACCTGATGATACACAGTGACTCTACAGGATTTCTTCAGTGAACCTAGATGAGCCGGGGATTGAACCTTTATGACTTTCTATACGCGTAGAACAGGCATCCCCAAACTTCGGCCCTCCAGATGTTTTGGACTACAATTCCCATCTTCCCCGACCACTGGTCCTGTTAGCTAGGGATCATGGGAGTTGTAGGCCCAAACATCTGGAGGGCCGCAGGTTTGGGGGTGCCTGGCGTAGAATGTACTCTACCACCAGGCTGTAGCCCTTCCCCTAATGACAGCAATCTGGCTTGCTGTTTCTGCACAAGGGCATAGTATAGACAAAGGAAAAGTTGATGCTATTGGCCCAGTCATTTCCATGAGGCTCTGTGAATGATTGTTGTGATAGGTCACCTGCCCAAAAGCAGCTCATTCAAACCAACCAACAAATAAACCAAATCGAATCTCAAGAGCTGCCAAAGGCCTAATGGAGAGAAAGTGTGGTATCCATGATCTATGGTGGAAAAAAATGCATTTAATATAATAGTTCTGCAATGCACAATGTTTGGAAATGTGAGTCCAACAGATCTGGTAGGTTTTTAAAGATTGAGTGTAGAGTTTTATTATTTAAAAGGTTTTATAAATATGTTCTAAATAGACCATGGAATTGCTCTAGCAGTTTTGTGGGGTTGGAAATTACTCAGCCATTTGGTTCTTATTTTATAAAGCGAACAAGCGTTTGAACACTCATTTGATATGCTTGTTGATGCATCACAAAAAGGAGATATGCTTTGAATTCTCCTTAAAACCCTGATGTAAACATACAGCTTATGCATAATTGCAACAAAATACCATCTCCTTAGAAAGTGCTTTCACATGCAATTTCCTCTTTGACTACTGCGTGTAAACATAGTTATTGAATTTGGGGAAATTTGTGGGCTTTAAGTGGTGCAACTGGGATCAATATCTTAACAAATGCAAATTGTATTTTAAAATGGCCTTGCTCTGCAGCAAAATACCATAAGAGAGACAGAAATCGTTAACAAGTATGTTTCTTTAAACGTAAGAATTGCATCTGGATTCTGATTCACTTCTCCATTTGGCTTACTCCATCCATCTGAATTTGGAAGAGTGTGATATTATACCAAGCCTCAAATGCCTCCGCCCAGTGGCCTGGATTCTTCATTCACCCCCCATTTGCTGTTTCTGTTAGGAAGATGCAAGTCAGACTATTGTTGCTACCTCAGTATTGTCTACACTGATTGGCAGCATTTCTCCATGATTTCAGACAGCGATTTTTCGCATCCCTACCTTGAGATACTGGGTATTGAACCAGAGGTGCATGAGCTTCTCTTCTGCCTTCATCTCTTCTGCCTAACTCTTTTTTACCTATAACACAGTGGTCCTGTTCGCCAGTCACTGGTAAATGCAGTCCTATACTGTACTGTTTTACTTACTAGGTGGGGTGGAGGGGGGAGTTATTGGTTTGTGGTTTTTTTATTATTAATGTTTTCATCATGTACTTTATGCTTCTATGTTGTATTTTTATGTTTTGAATCATGGATGAAAGGCAGTATACATTTTTAAAACAACAACAGCCTAGGACCAAAGTAAACACAATACTTTGCTGCAGGTAATATAACTTGCAGCTTTGAGGATTTCAAACTCAAGTAGAAGACCAGATCATGGCAAAGGGGACCTTGGGGTCCCTCCACTGTTTTTTTGGTGGAGGACAGGTGTCTTCTGCAACATGTCACTGATGTTTTAATAGTGCAGTAGTGACAGATAGGTATATTGGACTGACCACATGTCATTCCGCTTTCTCAATTGCTCTGTGATGCTTCCCCAGTGTTACTGCATTATTGCCATCCGGAGAGGCACTCTTGCACTATAGAGTAACAAAAGTGAGACCAACACCACCCCAACATTTGTAGCAGGAACAGTTAAGGGATTTCAGCATAGGGTGTGCATCAATTGGAGGTGATGCAGGATGTTCACCCAAAACATTTGTCATTGGGAGAGTCCCACCAGTCCCCCCCCCCAAAAAAAATTAGCACAAGCAAATAGAGCTAAGGTAAACACAAACACATACACATATATAAAATGCACTGTTTCCCCCCCTTTAGTATGCAGCCTCCATAGCTGCATTTTATAAAACAAAGTCTGGGACAAACTATATGTAAGTGAGCATTGCATCGTTTGGCACTCAATCACACCTTGTCTCTTTTCTATCATTAATGCTAGAAAGCACAGACAGTTCTTGTACAGCTGGTCTAAGTCTTTTGGCTATTAAAAGCTAAGGGCTACCATAGTCATCATCCACAGTTTCAGATGGGGGACCAAACTTTGACCCAAACCTGCAATGGTGGAAGAGCCATTTCCAGGCCCACACTACTGTGGTAATGTCTAGATCAGGGTAGTCAATGTGGTATCTTCCACTTTTTTCTGGACTACAGTTCCCATCATCCCTGACCATTGGCCATGTTGGGTGCAGCTGATGACAGTTGTGGACCATAAACATCTGGTGGGTATCACATTGGCTACCCCCTGCTCCATATGAAAGAACCACACAGCTCTGCACATATGATATGGTTTCTTGCCAAGTCAACTTTGTTCAACTTTTAGGAGGGTAAAAGTGGCACAGGAAGAAACCATTTCAGTCAATTCATATTATCCCCACCCCCCACCCCTGCATCACCAAAGCAGTATGGATCTAGCCCATAAGGAAATAGCTTCCATGCTGCTGTAAAATGTGAAACAATAACACAATTCTGACTCCCAGACTGCCTATCTGTTTTCAGATTTGTGTGAATCAGCCAACAGACTAGGTCTAAAACACTGAAATCACATCAGCAGATGGAAGGAAATTTACTTCTTTTAAAGCTCACTGGCAGTCAGACAACACATCATTATATCCATATATATTTTAAACCCAGTGAGTTCCTTAAAGGTATACATTACTTTTGCCATTTATGAAGATTACTTATTCTTTTAAGGATACACACACACACACACACACACCCCATTGGCAATAAGCAAAAGGCTAAAAACACTCTACTGAAATCAGTTCAGTATTTCAGGAAGAAAAATGTAACAAGAATCCAATAGTCTTGCAGTTACTGTATATACACAACTGTCCATTTCTGTGTAAATATGACAGATTCCATTTCACTTTACTTTTTCTCTTTCATGTAGACTCTATGGCATTTCTACTTTCTTAGATTCAATATTTCTTGGAACATCTTCAAGGAATTTTCAGGTTATTACTTCAACCCTTTTCTTAACGCTTGAGGGCCACAGATCTCACTCAAGCACATTAAATGATTTGAAAGGGCTTGATTTTCTTTTTTCTTTTTCTTCCCTTCGCCTCAAGTGCAATCCTTTGTAGCAAGCTCATAGTTTCATAGGAGCAGTTCATATATTTCACCGTGTGTTTTTGAATATATTTTTTTAATGGCTTCTAGAATTCATGCTTATAACATGCCCATTGGAGACCATTCCCCCATCTTGCCTGCAATATTGGTATTCCCCCTGTGTTATTGACCATGGTATAACCATTATTACCCGCGATCATTTAGCAATGATTCCTGCATTGTAGGAAGTTAGACTAGGTGCCCCAGCTCTACAATTTGATGATGACTCTGTGACACTGGAGAACATCATCTCCACTGAAGATGAACCATTGCCACAAAAATAACCACAAAGACAACACAGAGAATTATTTCCACAACCAAAAAAGGTAAAGGTAAAGGACCCCTGACAACTGTTGCAGACGACTCTGGGGTTGCAGCCCTCATTTTGCTTTACACGCCGAGGGAGCCGGCGTTTGTCCTCACACTGTTTTTCCAGGTCATGTGGCCAGCATGACTAAGCCGCTTCTGGCGCAATGGAACACTGAAACCAGACCAGCACATAGAAATGCCATTTACCTTCCCGCCGGAGCGGTACCTACTTATCTACTTGCACTTTTTGGCGTTCTTTCGAACTGCTAGGTTGGCAGGAGCTGGGACCGAGCAACGGGAGCTCACCCTGTTGTCGCGGGGGTCCGAACCACCAACCTTCTGTTCCACAACCAAAGGGACACCTAAATATCAGACAGTTATTTGGGGCTGAGCAAATAGTGACTTGCAAAGGGTTGAATAAAGACTGTCCCACCCCCGAAGTCAATCCACAATTTTGGAGGTGATGTAGTGTGTCAATTCTGGAAGAGCATGGGAAGGAATTGCTTCTATATGCAATTCCTATGTGATGTCCAAAGAAGTAGCTGCATATCTCCTATGAGGAAATAAGCACCAACTCCATACGAGTGTGTGTAGGGGGAAGCTTATGAATCTCATCACAAGGAGCTGGCTGTGCCTTGCTTCACGTTACAAATGAAGCACAAGTATAAAGCATGGGACTAGACATTTCAAAAGGCCACCTCATCCTATATATGTCTGCCTGCCTGACCCATAAGATTCTATACAACAAAATGCCTTAGCACATACTGTACTACTTATTGATCAGTCTAAGAGTGACTTCACTATACCATATAGGCTTGATCTCTTAATAAACTGTTTGCAGTCCAAATATGCATGGGACCAATTGGTAAGACACCCACAAAAGAAGTGTTCCAAGAGAAGATCTATGGAAATTGAATTCAAAGGCGCCTCTTTTTTTGCTTTTTTTGTTTGTTTGTTAAGAAACAACTCTTTCTCCCACTTTTCCTTGCATTTGGCATTTAATTAGAACAATAATATTTTCTATGTCGCAGATTGATAATGAGTGATTATCATCTAACATTTCTCTCAGGCAATTGCATATTAGTGGAAACAAAAAAAAAGTAATGTCCCCAAGACAGGGTCATTTAGGGCATAAAATGAAAGGAAATAGGTATTTAGGTAACTGTGTGCATGGTTTTTATTTTCACTAATTTTCAGATTACTTTCGATGAGGTCTCTTCAGAGTCCAAACGTCTTTATGTGAAATAGATACTATCTAAATCATTAGAGATCATTCGTTGCCATGTGCCACCTTTTAGGGCAATTAAACCTGACCTTCGGGGTTACCTAGCTGAACACTCATTGACCTAGGGCACTTCCTCTGAATACGAATAAGGTTGTAATACAAATGCGGTCAGAAAACAGCATCGCTCCTGGCACAGATAATGCCTGGGTTAAATGGGACCCAAAGTCTGATGTAAGGCTTATATACCACCAGAATATGCAGGCTGTTGATTAAGAACATTCTCTGTTGGGATTAACTCAGATTGTTGTCATTTTTCAAGCCAACATCTGGAGTCTATCCTCCCTAACCCCCTTACTACTCAACCCCTTGCAACCCTACTCACAAAAACAAAAAGGGACCATAGAACTTAGACCACATTTGGCTAGATTTTTTATATTAATATTTTTGTCAGCCTCCGATATATACCAAGCAATGCTCTGGATTTCCAGCCCTATTTCAGTCTTGTACACACACACACACTCCTCAAGTTCAAGTTCTTTCTTTGTACTTTCAAGCTTTAGGTAGTTGTTCTTGTGGTTTAAATGGATAACACCTGTGCACCAGATTTATAGCCTTTTGATCTCCACATATTTATTAGGCAATTAGCTCCCATTGTGTATTGTGGCTGAGCAGTCTCCTTGGACACCCCGGAAGGCTGGCCAACTCACCGTCAATGTTTCAGCTTCTTGGTCTGGCAGCATAAATAAGGAAACAATCTCTACTTTAAAAGGAGGAAATGGAGGCAAGAGCATGTGAAGATGGGAGATTCTAGTCATGTAGCGGAATGCAAAGCAATGACTGCCAGCATCCATTAAAATAGTAGAAAATTATTTAGCAGGTAGTATACAAAAATAAATATTTATGTTATTTGTTCGCAAAACATGTGGTACGTTTATGTCCCCTTAGTACGGCTAACTCTCGGCAGTTTCGAGAAATTCCAAAGCATATTTATTCCACTCTTCATAAAAGCATTGAGGAGAAATAATGACACATGGAATTCTTTAACATGGCAGTGTGCCTTATCTTAATAGTTGCTGGCCTGAAATCTAATCCCCCTAGTGACCTACTTGAGAAATGCCTGGGACCCACCTGTTTTTTGAAAGCTGCCTTCTGAGAAACCGTACATGAATTACTAATAGTGGACCATTTGTGGCAGCTCTGTTTTTGCAGCATATGGGAAGCAACAAGTTTGTCTGGAAACAAAAGACCTTCTAGACCTAATACACAGTAGTGATCTAGCAGGCCCATGCATTTTGGTTAGTACGAGCATTCCTTAAAAGATCCATATTCTAAAAATGGCAGAGAGGGTTGCTATGTTTTCTGACTTGCAAGAAAAGTTCCCTTTGCCCTTAATAGAATCTGTACCATTATATAGAAAAGTATTATAGCTCATTACTAGCATGTACTTACTTTCGGCTACTGCTCTCAAGTACTTTCATTATGAATGAGCTTCTGTGCTTGCTTTTGGAATTAGAGTTGTCTGGTGTTAAAAAGATAGACAATGGTTCAGACAATGGCTTTGATCAAGAGTTCCCCTTTGCAGGAAGGGCAGGAGAGGTGACTTTCACTACATTTGTCCTTGGCATCAGGGCCAGGAGATGTGGTGAGTGAGAGCATTAAACTGGTGTGTGGTCTTGGGAATGGACTAAAGGGCAGCCAATGAACTGAAGCTCATTTCCAAGAAAGTGGAAGTTCTGTAGGCAGTTCCCAGGTTCAGGGAGTTGGTGTTCAGCCTGTTCTTGGTGAGGTTGCACTCTGCCTAAAGGGAAAAGTTTCATAATTTAGGGACCCAAGTCTCCTCAGTGGCATGGAGTGCCTTTTAACAGTTGAGTCTGATATGCCAACTTCAGCTTCTCCTGGAAATGGACAGCCTGGACGCACTTATCCATGGTCCGATAGCTTATTGGACTGGTTAAACTAGTGCAACAAATTGAAAATGGTTTATTACCGTACCTGTAGCTAGTGCAGAAATTGGCTATAAAACTTTTACCTGGTACAGGTTACTGGGAACATACCTCACCAGTACTGCAGAGAACTTCACTGACTGCTAATTATCTCCAACATGACCATTCAATGTTACAGTTTAAGGGTCAAAGTGGCTTAGGCCTTGGGTATTTTATGGATCACTTTTGATTCATATCAACCTGCCTAGATAGCAAAATAATCTGTCCATGCTTTTCTTCAGGCCCAGCCGCCACTGGAGGGAAGGGGTGTGGTGTTCAAGAAAGGGGTGTTTTAATTGTGGCACCCCATCAGTGAAGTTTTCTCAAAGAGGGACCCACCTGACACTTACTTTTGCTGTTTAGGTGTCAGGCAACAACCTCTCTGTTGTGTTTAATTAGCATTCCATTTTTATGCTGATTGTGTTTTATATTCATATTGCATTTTAAAAAATGTAAACCAACCTAGGACGGGATGCGGGTGGCGCTGTGGTCTAAACCACTGAGCCTTGGGCTTGCCGACCAAAAGGTTGGCAGTTCAAATCCCAACGACAGGATGAGCTCCCTTTGCTCGGTCCCAGCTCCTGTCAACCTAGCAGTTCAAAAGCACACCAAAAAGTGCAAGTAGATTAATAGGTGGGAAGGTAAACGGCATTTCTGTGCACTGCTCTGGTGTCGGTGTTCCATTGCGCCAGAAGCAGCTTAGTCATGCTGGCAACATGACACAGAAAAACTGTCTGCGGAGCGGTCAAACGCCGGCTCCCTCGGCCTGTAAAGCGAGATGAGCACCGCAACCACAGAGTTGTTCATGACTGGACTTAACTGTCAGGGGTCCCTTTACCCTTTATGTTTTAACCTAGGACCTCCCCCTTTCCCCAATAATGTGTGGTATATACATTCTCTAAATAAACAAATAAGAGTGACTCCTTCCAATGAGATACATCTTTACACACAAATGAAGGCAAGCAGAATGTGCCCTTCTGTCATCCCTTTGAAAAAGGCATTTGAAAACCATCTGAGACTCCAAGGTTCATTTGGAAGTATGTTTAAACCAAGGCCGCTCGAATCTGCTAATCCCTGAAGGCCACCCAAAGATGTGGAAGTGAAACAATCTGCCAATTTGAGGCTCGGACGATTTTTGACCACCACCATCAAGAGGTGTTAGATGAACGTGTTCCAACTGCCTTTGCTTTATTTGTATAAATATATAGATCTATATCTATATATTCCCTTGATAAATTCTCAGAGGGGTGGAGGCAGGCCCTCCATGCTGGGTAACAGGCTGGTTACCCAGCTGCAGATGTACAGTATCCATTAGAGCAGGCCTGGCTAATTTTGCAAGGCTAACAACTGACCTATAGTCAACCCTTCAAGAACTGCATATCATCGTGAGCATGGCCAAATTGTCAACATGGACATGAACTTCAGGCTGCCCTCCAAAGGACTTCCCTATTTGACTGTCTATATTAATGAAAATACTTATTACCTTTAGTTTAAAACTTTAATTTACATATTTTAAATAAAGGACTTTTTTGGAGAGAGGGAGGCCACATGAACCGCCACCAACACATAAAATTTTCTAATTGAAACATTGGGGGGGGGGGAATCCTTTTGACATCACAGTGGAGAACCTACAGGAGCAATCATGCATTAAAAGGGGGATTAATGCCCTCAACACAAAATGAAACACACCATGAAAAAAATGATGACTCTACTCTACAAAAAGTTGGATGGAGTGCCCTGTCTTTGAGGGGGGCACGATTGGTATTATTGGAACTCCAGAACGCCCACAGGGAAGAAGGAAAAAATATGCAGAGAAGAGAAGAAATTCAGGGGTCCTGTATGGTGACCTGGATGGCAAGAGACTGTAAACAGGGGGTGGGGTGAAGGGAAAGTGATGTTGTGATTATAAGGATGGATTAACAGGTTTATAACTGGTCTGCTGATTTTGGAATTTGCTGGATTGGGGGGGGTGGAGCCGGTAATCGGGGATGTAAGGTTAAATTGAGAATAGTTATAGTTTTAAAAGTGAATGGATTTTGGAAAATGTGAAAATATGGAGGCTTATAGAGGGAGAAAAAAAAATTAGGCACGGGAAGAGAAAATGGGAGTTTGAATTTTCAGTGATTTGAATATTAGATGAAAATGTTAACAATTGATTTATAAGTTGTATAAGATACAAAGGTGTATTTTTATAAAGTAAGAAACTGTTGCAGATGATAAAAAAGGGATGAAAACCGGGGAAGGGGGGGGAGGGGAAGCCCATAAAATATGGTTTTTCAACTATGAATGCAAGAAAAAATTTTCTGTTTTGTATTGTTTTTTTCTTTTTCTTTTTTTTCTTCGCCCTTTCTTTTTCCCCTTTTTTTCCTATTTCTATTTTTCTCTTTTTTTGGTATAACAATAGATGGTTGGATGGATGTCCTCCTGCGTACTGCCCTGGTTTGCTGGAGCTCCCTGGTGGCAGGGGGGGGCTTTGGGGTCAGGGGAGGGGGAGGAGGACAGAAATCCAAGCATAAAATGGACCATTTCTGACTGTTCACAAACATGGGATACTTCTGTGGCAGGGGAGGACCCATGTGGGTGGGTAGGAAGGAGGTGGAAAAGGGGTTTAAGTATGTACCGTTTTTTTGTTTTTTTGTATTTTGTAAAATTAATAAAAAGTATGTTTAAAAAAAAAAAAAATTAAAAGGGGGATTAATGCCCATGTGATTGTGTAAGGGATGCGGGTGGCACTGTGGTCTAAACCACTGAGCCTCTTGGGCTTGCCGATCAGGTCGGCAGTTCGCATCCCCACGAACGGGGGTCAGCTCCCGTTGCTCTGTCCCAGCTCCTGCCAACTGAGCAATTCAAAAGCATGCCAGTGCAAGTAGATAAATAGGTACTGCTGCAGCGGGAAGGTAAATGGCGTTTCCGTGCGCTCTGGTTTCTGTCACAGTGTTCCGTTGCACCAGAAACTGTTTAATCATGCTGGTCACATGACCCAGAAAGCTGTCTGTGGGCAAACATTGGCTCCCTTGGCCTGAAAGCGAGATGAGCGCCGAAACCCCATAGTCGTCTTTGACTGAACTTAACCTTTCAGGGGTCCTTTACCTTACCTTTATATAGTAATAATAATAATAATAATAATAATAATAATAATAATAATAATGTGTTGTATTTGGCCATAGTACTTAGGAAGGACAATCTAAAGCTGCCTTATACCCAAGCAGACCACTGTTCCATTGGTCAGGTTTAGTACTGCCTACAGAAACTAGCAGCCGCTCTTCTGGGTTTTGGACAGGAGTCCTTCCCAGGTTACCTTGAGAGACCTGGATTGAACCTGGGACCTTTTCATGCAAAATGTGCACTCTGTCAATTATCTATTGTCCTTCCCACTATTTCATATTAGAGAGCCTGTGTATATCAACACTGTAAATTTTCTCATCTGTTACATTTAATTGTTTGAGAGAATTAATTTAACACTTCAAGAGAGATGGAAATTAAGCATTTCTTTAAAAAATAAATAAATATCCAAATATGAGGGGCATTATCACTGGACATATTATGAAGCCGATGTCAAAACAAACACATTTCTAGTTAGAAATCTTGACATGTAATTCAGCCAAAACAAAACAAAATCCAGTTTGAATGATTGCTAAATTTTAGGAAAGTGTTAGTGGTCCTGATGAGATTGAACGGCAGTGTAAATATTAATGCACCAGCAAGTGTAGTATAAACACTTGCTAGTTTACTATAGGCCACATTGCTAGTTGTAGGTATGTGTGCTGGAAATGTAATTTGCCTTACTTTTTATTTTGTTAGGAGTGATTTCAGATGTGGCTGAAACCCCTGATGTTGTTATGGTTAGCATTTGGGTATTTAGGATCCGTCACTGTCTATACCGCAAATAGAAGACCAATTTCTTCAGATTTGAAATAAAGCCCTTGATTTACAGAGATGGTGCCTGGATAATGATGTCATTTAAAATCTGAGGCAAATCTGGTTATAGATCCAGCTTGACTTACCTAAAAATTCTTCTTTTATTTTCAACCAGAAGGTTTTAGCTCAGACCGACTAGCTATATGAATAATGATCAATTTATATTTTCAGAAATCCTGCTCTCTTTTTTTCCTCCTTCCCAGTTGGCAAGCCAGACACATAAAGGACACTGGTGGCAATTTATCAAAATACTGGGCCTTTAGAAAAAAAATAAACTAATAACAGACTGAAAAGTTCTATACCGGTTTCATCTAGCACAATGCTTAAGATATCAGGGGAACTGGGGGCCAGTTAAATAGATTCCAGGTGAATATTCAGTACCTGACTATTTGAGTAATGCTCTGTTCACACTGACAGTTAGCAATAGTAGGTTATAATCCAGAACCAGAGTGAAAGATGTTTTATCATGGTGTATCATGATGGAAACAAGCCAAGCACCTGACACACACACACACCCAATTCTCATGCTTCCTTCTTTCTTCCAGTGCAGCCACAATGAGAGGTTCAGAAAATTTCACTCATTTTTAATTTACTGTGTTTCGCCATGTTATCTAAATCTGACAAACTGTGTTTAATTTAAACTGTGGTTTGTTTTGAAACAAGGCAATTTCAAACCATGGTTTATAAAGCTGATTTTATAGTTAAGATTAACCACAGTTTAGAGTTTGAATGTAATACTAAATTGTGGATAACTGAATTGGAAGTAAAACCTTCCAATTTCCTCCTCAAGGCCACAGCAAAAGGAGGCTGGGGAGAAAGTATGAACTGCAGGGGGAGCCTAGGCATGCTCATTCCTCACATAATAAACCATGGTTTATCATGATGCCCTAATACAGCCATTGGCTGACAGAAGTCTGTGTAAATTTTTGCCATTGAAACAAGTTCTTTAGAAAGCATTTTTATGTGTTGTTGCTAAAATAATAACAACAGATAGGGTTAAATGTCTGGGGAAATCCAGATGCATGGCAACCCATTTTGGAAGTAGATTTTGGCGAATTTCCTTAAAAATAACTTTTTAAACTTCTTCTTTTGCGATTTTGCAAAAAAAAGCTGAACAACTTTGGGCAAAACTTAAAACAGCTCAACAACTTTTGTTTCTGGATTTTCAACCCTAAAATCAGAGGAAAACTAAAATTTAGCAAACTGGTATTCCAATCTTTTAATATTCCAGTCTTTACATAGTTTGCAATGAAGATTCAAACTGCACTTGAAATAAGGAACAGAATATTCTAACTGTGGAGCCTTAGTAGATCGTGCCATTGATTCAAATGGACCTCAGATCAAGCAGTTCTTTTAGAAATGAACCAAGAAGCCCAGAAAGGAAACGAGGCCACATTTTCGAGAGAGAGAGAAATAAATGGATTTTTTTTCCTATTTAGTTTAACACTAACTCTGATTTCCTCTCTCTTTTCCCCCAACCCCCACTCAACTACACTATCTTTGTCACAGTGATATATTCGTAATCAAGGTGGCTTAATCCTTATTCATTTCCATGTGTGCCTCTTTGTAGCTTGACACCTCACCTGTCCTGGGGCCAAGGAAAGTGAACATTACGATTAGGGTAGCAGTTCTAACCCTCTGGGAGGAACTGTCCCAATCACCCTGCCCAGCCCTTTCATTCTGTAGATTACATCTTGTACCAACAGTTTGTGTGTGGGAAAAATCAAATATGTCAACTGCTCCTCCGAGGACCACGCACTCTATGCAAAGTGCCCAATCACAGAAGTCCATGCTTTTGACCTTTGAACCTGCTGAGCATAATTAATTGGAGGCCAGTTTAAAGAAAACCATTGCCTCCAGCGGGTACCTGCTGTCATTATTCAGTCCCCCACATCAAGCATCAGCATTAGAATAATCACTGACATGCCAGAGCGGTGAAAGAAACCTGTTGTTAAAAGGCTTAATAAGGCTGCTTATTAACTCAGATATGCTCCAACTTCTAGCATGTTACTTAAGGGAGCTATGCAAAGCCTCCCACAAATTGAAAAGGTAAAAAGATACCAGCGTGTCCTTAAACTTTTCAAGAATGGTTGACGGAAAGCCCCAGAATGACATTCCAGAGGAGCGTCAAGCATCACAATGTTACCAAGTAAATTAAAGAAACTGCTATGCCTGAATGATTCCTAACAGACTAGAAAGATGTGATACAGTAAGTGGAATTCTCAAACTATTAGTGCATCATCTGCATCAGATTTTACAAGTGCCCAGCATGATTTGTCCTGGGAAATAATGTGAGATCCCTGCTAGATCAGGCCAAGGGCCCATCTAAGTCTAGCATCCTAGTCTCACAGCAAACATCCAAGTGCCTATGTGACGCTTACAAGCAGGAGACGAGCAAATTCCCACTCCCCACGTTCTAGGCGGCCACAGGGTAGGACGGGTCGGGGTGCACCAGAATCCCAGTGCCTGAGCTGCGTTCCACTCCGGCACCCTGCAAAATTTGCTTTTTTTGAGCAGCGCAGAGCCTTCAGGGAGTCCACCCACTGCCTGCCCCTCAGCTGTAGGGTGTCTGAAGGGGAGGAGGCGAGCAGAAGTAAATCCCATGCCGCAGTTTCAGGCAGCATGGAGCCTGCAGGTGTCCAAGCCGCCGCATCACTCCCAGGAGAGAAATGTGGCTCGGCCATACTGCAGGCCCCACGGTAAGTGCTATACCCCAGTAAGTGGTGCCCAGTTCCCCCCGCCCCTCCCCCACCTACGCCTCTGCCCACTTGGGCATTTTGCATTAAGCACTTGGAACAGAGTAATTTTTTAAATGCCTAGGTTTTAATTCTTTTTCTCTACCTGTGGGTTGATTTTGAAAGCAATGGGGCCAGCAGCAACATGGTGGTCGGGGAGCTTAGCCCAACGGCTTTTGTAGCCGTATTGTCTTTTGCCTCGCTTGCTGGAGGCCATCTTTCACCACTCTTAAAAGAAAAAACAGCCAAACCTTTGTAATAGTTTCTTTACAGAACATTTTAAACAGGGCCTATTGAATGAACTGCTTTCATAATGGCTAATCTAAGCTAAATCCCCTTGCAAAATTGCATATAGCAGCACAGTAAATAACAGCATATACTTAACAGGTTGCAGAAAGGTTTTGGCAATAACTCGGGACATCTTCAGCAATGGTTAAAAGTTCAGAACAGTCAGCACGAGGGTATCATGTGCTATTGTTATTTTTGCTTAAAATAATTGTACACTGGCAAGCACATTAAAGGCTCCCTTTTCTAACCTAGGGACTCTATTGTTGAAGGCTTCCGCAGTACCATGACTTAAAGCATTTCAAATTCAAGCTATAATTTAAGAATGATTTAAGCACCTTGTTCCAGTTTCGAAACAAAGGTTTCCTCTATTATTTCTTTGGGTAGTGAAATACCACTTAGAAAACAGTCATGTAAGAGAAATAATAATTTATTGTGCTTTTTATGAGCAGCATGCTGTGATTCTATCAGGCTTTCATGCAACGGTTCAACAGCTTCCTGTTGCTGACTTGCTAGCAGGTATTTTGAAGACTGAATGGCTTGATGTTATCAAACTGTACTGCAGAGCTGTGCGTGTTGTGACTGATTTGATTTACTGAAGCGCCATATTCTGGCTTCAGTGCTGAGAGAAATAATCTTCATTTTTCAGGCAGCAAACTAAAAGAAGTTGTCAGTCTAAGATCAACAATGAAAGCAGATATTGTGCAAAGGAAATGTAAGTTTTCCCCCACTGTTTTGTCTGATAATTCTCATGTTTTGTCTAATACACGGTAGGTCTCTTAAAAGCAGACTATAATATATTTGGTGATGTGTACCTTAGCCATTAGACAGTTGACAGATTTGTTTTTGGACAATACTTGATTGCCACTTTGTCACTATTCTTAGGTTGAGTGGCCATGTGTCCTACTTTACAAAGGGCAAGCCTCTATTTTAAGGGGTCCTCTGTCTGAAGGACTGTTCAGTCCAAATCAGGTTTTAATAGTCAAACACTCGTAACAGCTACACCACAGTGGCAGATTGGTGGGTGGGAGAAGTTCCTGTATCAAACACCATGACATATAGACACATTCCTCCAACCTCTGCATAGAGAAGTTCCACTTACGCCAGGCATAGGCAAACTCGGCCCTCCAGATGTTTGGGACTACAACTCCCAGCATTCCTAGCTAACAGGACCAGTGGTCAGGGTTGGTTAAACCACAGAGCCTAGGGCTTGCCAATCAGAAGGTCTGCGGTTTGGATCCCTGCGACGGGAGGAGCTCCTGTTGCTTGGTCCCAGCTCCTGCCAACCTAGCAGTTCAAAAGCACGTCAAAGTGCAAGTAGATAAATAGGTACCGCTATAGCGGGAAGGTAAACGGTGTTTCCGTGTGCTGCACTGGTTCGCCAGAAGCGGCTTTGTCATGCTGGCCACATGACCTGGAAGCTGTACGCCGGCTCCCTCGGCCAATAACGCGAGATGAGCGCCGCAACCCCAGAGTTGGTCACGACTGGACCTAATGGTCAGGGGTCCCTTTACCTTTACCTTTTACACCGCTTAAAGATTATTGTAATAAAGCGGTATACAGATTGTAGCCATAAATTTTGTCAGCCGTGCTTGCTTTTCATAGGGTGCATTTTGTCATTTAGCTTGTGTAGCCAGCCTCCCTCGCTACTGACACCCAGCAATCCTGAAGTGCTCTACAACAAAACAAAATTAAAACAAATAAAAGTTTGAGAATCATTGTCATAGTGGAAAGTCTTTGTCCCGTTATTTTGTACCCTGTGGAAACCCGTCTCCGTCCTCTCTCCCAGTCCTCTGTGTCACTGCAACTCTTGCCAAAAAGTTTCACATTTCATGAACTTTCACATGTGTAGTTAGGATAAATTATGTTATATACATTTTTGCAGCTGTACTTAATTTGTATGAATTATTCTGATCACAGAACTTGGTGGTTAATATGTGATATTTAAGCACTAGATTGACTCTCTTATTGAAATTAATAGGCCGTAAATGTATGTGAAATCCTCACCTGCACAGCCCACTAAGCACAGTAGGGTTTACTTGAGAGTAAATATATATATAAACATCTGATATTTTAATTGTCATAGCCCTAGTTTTTAATCCACATTAACACTGAACAGATTTGTGCCAAAGAAAGTTATAGCATAATATGACTAGCTCTTTCAAGAATAGACAAATACAGTGGACACTCGGGGTGCGAACGTGTTCCGTACAGGAGGCACGTTTGCAACCCGCAGCGTTCGCAACCCGCATCTGCACACGCGCAGCTCGCAATTCGGCACTTCTGCGCATGTGCAAAGAGTGATTTAGTGCTGTTTAGTGCACGCACCGAAACCCAGAAGTAACCCGTTCCGGTACTTCCGGATTCAGCGCGGAGCACAACCCGAAAAGACGCAACCGGAAGCAGCTGTAAACCAAGGTATGGCTGTAATTAAATAACCACCCCCTCATGATGCTTTCTATTTTTAGTATAGAATTTCAGTTTCCCAAATAATTCCATGTCTGGGAAATGTGCTCAAAGAAATCATTATTAAAATCATATGGACTGGATGCAGACTAAGTCACTCATGCCCAGAATATCAGTGATAAGTTTAGGAAGGGCTTTCTCCCCAGTTTGAGATAGCTTCTCTTCCTATAGGTCATGGCCTGGTTCATTTCCTCAATGGTATGACGCTAAGGCAAAGGAGATGTATTAGCTCTTTAATATTGCTCAGAATCTGAATTGTGATGGTGTAGTTAAAAGGCTTATCATAATATCTCCAGTAAAAGTTATGGAGGTGCTAATTCTCAACAGGTTGTAATAATCAGCTAGTATTTGGTGAATGTGCTGTGCTATAAATATTTTATTAAAACTGAATTAAACCCATATTTGGAGTATAAATGTGTTACTGAATTTTACAAGGGTTCTTGGCAGAAAATATGTTTCTTTTAGGAACTGTGGAAAAACTTAGAGTATTGATTTCAACATGAACATAGATATATTATTATTATTATATATTTATTTACTCACTTTATATAACACCCTTTTTCTCAGGGTGGTGTGTATAACATTAGAAACACATTACAAAGCATCAATGATAAAAGCATAATAAAAACATAGTGAAAAGCATACTGTCAGACAGCCTAATAGTAACATAATCATAATAATATATAATAAAGTGCAAGCGTCTCTGCGTCCAGTCCGTGTGTCTGTGGGATCGCGCTACTGCGCATGTGCCCCACGGACAGCCGTTGGGACTTGGAGCGCAGAGACTTTGGACGGGATAAACCAGGACCATGAGAGAGATTACATGCTTGCATATACACAACCATACAAAAAAAAGTGCACGGCTTCCCCTTGCCTCTGCTGCGCTATGGAAGGATCTCTCTCTTTCCTCCTGGTTTCTTCTCCGTTAGAGGGGAAGGAGAGGAGGCAGGCGTGTGCCGGCGAAAGGGAAAGGGAGGGTAGGTGGGTGTGGATAGAGAGAGAGCATGAGCCTCGAGTGATGCGGCTGCTGGGCTGAAGGATCGTTTAGCCGTTACTGAGGGGCGAAAGCAGGAGAGCGGGCAGGCGCACCCACGGGGGAAGGGGGAATTAATCCCTGGAAGTGTGTGTGGATTTTTTTGGGGGGGGTTGGAAGGGCTGCTGCAACTGGGACCAGCGAGGGGGGAGAGAGAGAGAGGAAAAAAAGAGGAGTAGAAAAAAGAGGATGGGAAATGGGGAGGGCGAGAGGAAGCTGAGGAGGCAGCTGGCTGGGGCGGGGGGCGGGGAAGGGACTGAGTGAGGGGCTGAGGTGTTGACCGTGGGGGGGAACCCCGCTATTTAATTCTAGCACCCGTTAATTTAGCGGGCTTCATTATACTGGTAATATATAATTTGTTAGTCGTGAGAGAATAGAAAATGTGTATTGCATGAAAGCCAAAGTGTTGCTTTCCCCCCTTTCAAATATGAATAAGATACCTGAAAAATCTTGATGTTTGAAACCAGGGCTGTGTAGGAGAGAAAAAGTTGTTCACAATGATGCTCAGGAAAAGCACTCAACTTTTAGGGCAGGGTTGACCTAATAAGAACATCAGCGGAAGCCTTCTGCTTTAGCACTGGGGCTTTCCCATGGTCCTTAGCTACCCTGAACAGGCTCGAACAGGGCTCACAGAGAGGCTACCCCAATAACCTCCAATCCACACCCCCATCTGATGCCAGAATACCACTGAGGACATGCAGCCCTCTCAGTCATCTGCCTCCATTGCCAAACCAGCAAATCTTTTGGCGACATCTTGTAGTCCTAGGAGGCCAGCTCCATGTATGGAGATGTAAAAAGATAATAAAGTGGTACCTCTACTTATGAATTTAATGCGTTCCAAACGCACATTTGTAAGTCGAAAAAATGTGTATTTCGAATCCCATAGGAATGCATTGGGAGAAAAAATTCATAAGTCAAAGCAACCCTATCTA